>NW_026873151.1:0-14303 GCF_032173495.1 Musca vetustissima | reverse complement strand
AGGGTACTTGAAAAAATATTCTTTAAAAATCCACGCCTATAGCTATGAGGGTACTTGAAAAAATATTCTTTAAAAATCCACGCCTATAGCTATGAGGGTACTTGAAAAAATATTCTTTAAAAATCCACGCCTATAGCTATGAGGGTACTTGAAAAAATATTCTTTAAAAATCCACGCCTATAGCTATGAGGGTACTTGAAAAAATATTCTTTAAAAATCCACGCCTATAGCTATGAGGGTACTTGAAAAAATATTCTTTAAAAATCCACGCCTATAGCTATGAGGGTACTTGAAAAAATATTCTTTAAAAATCCACGCCTATAGCTATGAGGGTACTTGAAAAAATATTCTTTAAAAATCCACGCCTATAGCTATGAGGGTACTTGAAAAAATATTCTTTAAAAATCCACGCCTATAGCTATGAGGGTACTTGAAAAAATATTCTTTAAAAATCCACGCCTATAGCTATGAGGGTACTTGAAAAAATATTCTTTAAAAATCCACGCCTATAGCTATGAGGGTACTTGAAAAAATATTCTTTAAAAATCCACGCCTATAGCTATGAGGGTACTTGAAAAAATATTCTTTAAAAATCCACGCCTATAGCTATGAGGGTACTTGAAAAAATATTCTTTAAAAATCCACGCCTATAGCTATGAGGGTACTTGAAAAAATATTCTTTAAAAATCCACGCCTATAGCTATGAGGGTACTTGAAAAAATATTCTTTAAAAATCCACGCCTATAGCTATGAGGGTACTTGAAAAAATATTCTTTAAAAATCCACGCCTATAGCTATGAGGGTACTTGAAAAAATATTCTTTAAAAATCCACGCCTATAGCTATGAGGGTACTTGAAAAAATATTCTTTAAAAATCCACGCCTATAGCTATGAGGGTACTTGAAAAAATATTCTTTAAAAATCCACGCCTATAGCTATGAGGGTACTTGAAAAAATATTCTTTAAAAATCCACGCCTATAGCTATGAGGGTACTTGAAAAAATATTCTATGAGGGTACTTGAAAAAATATTCTTTAAAAATCCACGCCTATAGCTATGAGGGTACTTGAAAAAATATTCTTTAAAAATCCACGCCTATAGCTATGAGGGTACTTGAAAAAATATTCTTTAAAAATCCACGCCTATAGCTATGAGGGTACTTGAAAAAATATTCTTTAAAAATCCACGCCTATAGCTATGAGGGTACTTGAAAAAATATTCTTTAAAAATCCACGCCTATAGCTATGAGGGTACTTGAAAAAATATTCTTTAAAAATCCACGCCTATAGCTATGAGGGTACTTGAAAAAATATTCTTTAAAAATCCACGCCTATAGCTATGAGGGTACTTGAAAAAATATTCTTTAAAAATCCACGCCTATAGCTATGAGGGTACTTGAAAAAATATTCTTTAAAAATCCACGCCTATAGCTATGAGGGTACTTGAAAAAATATTCTTTAAAAATCCACGCCTATAGCTATGAGGGTACTTGAAAAAATATTCTTTAAAAATCCACGCCTATAGCTATGAGGGTACTTGAAAAAATATTCTTTAAAAATCCACGCCTATAGCTATGAGGGTACTTGAAAAAATATTCTTTAAAAATCCACGCCTATAGCTATGAGGGTACTTGAAAAAATATTCTTTAAAAATCCACGCCTATAGCTATGAGGGTAAAAATGAAAAAATATTCTTTAAAAATCCACGCCTATAGCTATGAGGGTACTTGAAAAAATATTCTATGAGGGTACTTGAAAAAATATTCTTTAAAAATCCACGCCTATAGCTATGAGGGTACTTGAAAAAATATTCTATGAGGGTACTTGAAAAAATATTCTTTAAAAATCCACGCCTATAGCTATGAGGGTACTTGAAAAAATATTCTTTAAAAATCCACGCCTATAGCTATGAGGGTACTTGAAAAAATATTCTTTAAAAATCCACGCCTATAGCTATGAGGGTACTTGAAAAAATATTCTTTAAAAATCCACGCCTATAGCTATGAGGGTACTTGAAAAAATATTCTTTAAAAAATCCACGCCTATGGCTCTGAGGGTTCTTGAAAAAATATTCTTTAAAAATCCACGCCTATAGGCTTTGAGGGTTGTTGAAAAAATATTCTTGAAAAATCCACGCCTATAGGCTCTGAGGGTTGTTGAAAAAATATTCTTGAAAAATCCACGCCTATAGGCTCTGAGGGTTGTTGAAAAAATATTCTTGAAAAATCCACGCCTATAGGCTCTGAGGGTTGTTGAAAAAATATTCTTTAAAAAATCCACGCTTATGGCTCCGAGGGTTCTTGAAAAAATATTCTTTAAAAAATCCACGCCTATAGCTCTGAGGGTTGTTGAAAAAATATTCTTGAAAAATCCACGCCTATAGGCTCTGAGGGTTGTTGAAAAAATATTCTTGAAAAATCCACGCCTATAGGCTCTGAGGGTTGTTGAAAAAATATTCTTGAAAAATCCACGCCTATAGGCTTTGAGGGTTGTTGAAAAAATATTCTTGAAAAATCCACGCCTATAGGCTCTTAGGGTTGTTGAAAAAATATTCTTGAAAAATCCACGCCTATAGCTCTGAGGGTTCTTGAAAAAATATTCTTTAAAAATCCACGCCTATAGCCCTGATGGTGTTGGTAAAAAAAATTTAATCCAAATTTAAAAATTGAATACAGACTTTAATATATTTGTAACACCCATCCACCTTTGCATATATTTTTTCATATTAAAAGCAGCAGCCTGCAGTCACCTTCAATTTTACTAAATGACCTTTTTTGTTTTTTCTCTTCCATTGTTTTCTCATTCTCTTTTTTTTCTGTTTTCTACCGTCAACTCTCTACTTACAGGTAAATGTCAGCAACACTTGGACAATGCCACAGGAGGGTCTTAATGTCTTTTATCGTTTCTTTCGAGATCGGATATCATGGTTCGAAGCAGATGCTGTTTGTCAGTTTCATCATGCCAATCTGGTGACAGGTAAATATGGTCATTTACAATATAAGATGTTTCCGTCCTCCATTTTTCCTCCTTCTTCCTACTCCCCCACCTGATTTCTATTTTAATGTCAATAGCCATTAAAGCTTTGGGTGACATAAGGCACACAACTACTAATAAATCTAGCAGATTTTTTTGTCTTTTCGGTCATAGTTCAAAGGTGAATGTAAAGAAATGAAACACAACCTTCGGCCAAATTAGAAACATCAAAGAATATTTGCAAACCTTGAGGGTGCACAAAATGTTCTGTTTACAAATGTCACTAACACACTCACCGCAGCCACACGAGACACTGACCGAGACCTGGCACTCAAGGAAGTCAAGTATGAAAATAGCTGCGGGGTAGTAATGTAGGAGGAAGAAAACATACATTTAGTATAAAATGTCTGACAATCAATTTTGTCAGGTTAGAGAATTTGTTCGCTTAAGGCTCAGAAGGTCCCTGAAAAATATTTTTTTAAAAAAATTCACTCCTATGACTCAGAAGGTCCTTGGAAAAATATTTGTTTAAAAATCCAGGCTTAGAAAAACCCTGAAAAAATATTCTTTAAAAAATCCAAGCTCAGAAGGTTTCTGAAAAATATTTTTAAAAATATTAAAGCTTAGTAGAACCCTTTAAAAAGTGCAAGCACAGAAAAAAATTATTTTTTTTAAATCACGATTTGACGGGCCATGAAAAAAAAATAATTTACAAAATCCCCGCTTAGAGGATCCCTTCAAAATATTCTTATAAAAATATCTCATCACCTCTCATGTGCTGGTCACCTCATTTCACCATAACCACTTGAAACGAAAAAATATTTCATCAACGTGCCAATATAGTGGTGCACTCCTAATGGCACTCTTCATGTTGTTACCTTAAATGAACATGTGACAGAGAAAATGACATAAAATATATACATATGTATGTATAATATAAAAAGACAAACAGCTGTCATAAAGAGAATTTTGAAAAGGCAAACTCAACTCAACTGGACTGGAGACGAAGAATAAAAATTGCAAAGAATAAACAACCATTAGCAAAAGCAAATAGCCCCAACATCGGGGCGTAATAATAAGGGTCATGTGTCCCAATCCAATGGCACCTTTTGTTCATTTTTTAACAAATGATGTCTAAATAATAGAGTGTGATAGGTGGAGAACACTTGCAGAGTAGAAGGAAAACATCTCCAATTTATTTGCATAGCAAATAGACGATGTGAGCATTTTTTTTGTGACAAGGATGTGTGGACGAAAGTGTGAGTCTGCAAATTAGCAAAATATGATTTTTTTTTTAGATTTTTTCTTGAATGAAAAGTTTAAACTTGCTTGAAACGAATGATTAGAAGACCTATTGGCTTAGTAATATGTGTTTTTAAAATACTTACTTACATAGCTTGCTCGAGATAGAAGATTTATCTATTCCATAAGCCGAACTTAAAGAAGATTTCCAGGCGCGTCGATTTTGTGCTGAGTTTTTCCAATTTGAAAGACCATGCTTTGATATGTCATCCTTCACTTGATCTTTCCATCGAATTCGAGGTCTTCCACATCTGCTTGAACCATACGTAGGCTCGCTTTTATATGCCACACATGACCTAGCCAACGTAGTCTCTGCAGCTCGATACGACTGACTATGTCGATGTCCGAGAATAGATGGCACAACGACGGCGATATTCACGGTCGACGGAGATCGGCCTATATATCTTTCGGAGAATTTTTCTCTCAAATACTGTTGCCTCATCTGCTTGCGCAAGTGCCCATGCTTTAGATCCATATAACAGCACGGGTAGTATCAGCGTCTTGTAGAGTGTGAGTTTGGTCTGGCGAGAGGTGACCTTGTTTTTGAAATTTCTTATTCAGACCATAGTGGCATCGGTTGGCCAATACTATTCTACTCCGGATTTCAAAGCTGATGTTATCAGTTTTGTTTATGGCAGTACCGAGGTATATAAAATCGTTCACCACCTCGAATCTGTAGTTTTCAAGTTCCAGAGTTTGTGCGAGTCTGCCTGACGTCTTGCGTGTTGATAACATCAGCTTGGTCTTCTCCCCATTTACTATCAGCCCCACTTTGGCTCCAGACTCGATTTCAATGTTTTACACGTTTCTCTGTGAGTGTATAGCTATCGTATGAACTAGGATAAAGCCAATCGGTGAAGATCTTCGACCCATTATGTCGATGTCATCGTCGTAGGCGTGTAACATATGCTGTTTGGTGTACAGAATGTCATTTCTCTTCGCCTTTACCTCTTACACGACCTTTTCCAGCAGGATGTTAAAAAGGTCACGCGACAAACTGTCACCTTTGGTATTGAATGGCTCCGAGAGGTCCTTTCCGACCTTAAATGCTGACCTTGTGCCAGTAATAGTAATCCTATATAGCCGTATTAAGTTTGCAGAAATGCCGAACTCACACATAACTTTAAATCTTATTGGTTCACTTCACAGCCACTATTTGGGCTGTCGAATGCGGCTTCATATCCTCAACACGCTATCGGTATTTATGACCAGAATGTGTCGATGTGTCTTTCGTGGATCTTTTGGCGCAAAGTGAAAGAATTTGGTGCAGAGTTAAAATCTGGGCGGATTGGGCTGTCGAATTCGGCTTTATAATCGACGAATTGGTGGAATGTGTCTTTCGTAGGTCTTTTGGCGCAGAGTGAAAATCTGATCTATGGTGGATTTGACAGGTCTGTCCCGGTCCAATAATATCATTTACCATTGGCATCAGTCATTCACACCGTATGGTGGATAGCACTTAAAATGCGATGGGAAAGAGACAAGTGTTTCTATAATTGGCGATATTTGCCAATTATATCTGGTTTCCTTTTTTGTGCACGGACACAGGATGCTGAGGTTCTAATTATTGGTCAAGCATTCCTCTAGCCAAATTTTACTAATCTGTTGGTGCATGCCCCTGACCAACATCTGACCACCGGTCTTGAATAGTTCGGCTGGTAATCCATCGGCACCTACTGCTTTATTATTCTTCTGCCGATTAATTGATATTCTTGGCTAGATGGTATACAGTCTATACCGTCATCTCTTATGGGTTCTGGGGTATCTTATTCACAGCCACTATTTGATACCTGAATGCTCCTTCCAGATCCTCAACACGCTATCTGTATTTGTCATCTCTAGAAGGATATGCCTTCACCAAATCCTTCGGTTTGTTGTTTTACTCGTTGGTATATAATTCCCATTTAGATAAATATCTTTTTTCATAAGTCCTGTGCATATATCGATTTGCTTCCGCTTTACACGTTTTTCTTCTTTTCTTTCATCTTTTTTCTCTTCTTTTCTATCGATAATTTTCCCACGCATTACGTGTTGCTACTGTCTGCAGGGTTGACCTATACGCTGCATTTTTCATCTCAGTAGCATTGCGACACTCCTGATCGTATCCCGGGTTTGTTGATGGTGGTCTTTGGTACCCAAGTGTTGCTTTTGCTGTAGTTTGTAGGGAGTGGACAATTCTTTGCAATTGTGCTTCTATATTATTATCGGGATAAGGAGTGCTTTCGTCAAGCAGTTGGGAAGTTGAGCGGGGTAGGCCTCTGCTACCTTTTATGTTTGCAGCTTTTCGACGTCGAGTTTCCGTGATGTGTTAGATTGCACTTTGCTGCTACATTAAGACGAGTGGGAACCTTGGCTGCTACAAGGAAGTGATCCGAATTAATATTCCCTCCTCGGATCGATCGAACGTCTAAAATACGGGATGAATGCCTTTCGTCAATCACAACATGATAAATTTGATTTTTCGTTGCTTGATCAGGAGAAATCCGGCAGCCTTGTGTATATCGAGATGTTTGAACCTAGTGTTGCTAATTGCTATATTATTTGCTGCCGCGAAGTCAATCAACCTCATGCCGTTGTCGGATATTTCTTCATGTTGGCCAAAAATATTTTACCTTCCAATTTTTACATTAAAATGTAGCAGAATTGTAATGTCATGGAAAGGGCAGCGGTCATATGCAATTTGTAGGCGCTCGAAAAAAATGTCTGTGGTCTCTTCATGGTTGTCTTCCGTCGGAGCATGGGTACAAAAAATACTGATGTAGAAGAGCTTCGCTTTTATTCGGATTATAGCAATTCGCTTATCTACTGGAGTGAATCTGGAGACTAGGTATTTTATTCTCGTGTATCGTTTCATGACAGCTATAATACAGGACGTAATCATCTGATTTACTTACGCCAGTCCCTTTTAACCGCATTTTCTATAAGACAATAATATCGGATTTGTACTACTTGAGTACATCCGCCAAAGCGAAAAATGTGCCTGTTCTGTGCGCACATTCTAAGTGCAGATTCGCAGTACGTGGTCCTTTATACGTTTGCGGGGGTCGTCATCATTAGGGGGGTTTTGTTTTTATGAATTTCTCTTTCGAGATGAACTACATGATCGAAGTTGCAATGAAAAGGAACGCCAGAGAGATACCTACATTCCCACCATTATGCAACGCGTTTCGCTGTTGGTTAAGCGGCTTATCAGACATATTGGTTTTTCTTTTTCGTTGCTTTTTCATAGTGGGAGGGGTCTTAACCCATTTTTTAATAGTTAGTATGGGTGAACTCGCGGCATATATCAGCTCATTATTTCAACGAATGATGAAAGTAGCTACCCTAGGTGACTCCGCAGGAAAGTCAGTGTCCACAATTGAGATGAAAGAGGGACCAAGATAAACCTGGGCTTTGTCATATTAAATCCAATCAGAGCGGTTGCTTGGTATCTATCATCCCCTACATCACCTATTCATTACCTATTTAGGAATATTTTTAAATCAAAACCTTTAAGACTTTGCTTTTACTTACAATTTATATCGATTTTTTTTCTCCACATCCCTTTTCATTTTCCTTGTGTTAAAACCTCAAGCACTCCAATGGCAATAAATTTCATTGAGTCACGTTTAGGCAGTTATGAAAGTAGAGATACGTAATTCTGTAGACTTTTTTTTTGTTAACAATAAAGAGTTTTCTAAATTACTTTATTTTATTCTCAAAACAGTCATTTATTTGATAACAGTAATACAGTTGAATACTTGTACTTGTCCTTGTAAATGTAAATTTATCTTCCCCCGAACACAATATCTTTTAACATTCGAAAGTAATTTAAATATCGTGTACATATGGAACAATAACACATTTCAATTTAAGTTGACAAGTTTTATTTCTTTTTTCACTGGTATCAAAATAAAAAACAAAATCTCCCGCAAAGTAAAGTTTTAGATAAAAAACCTCTTAACACCGAAAAAGAAGAAGTTGCAACCACTAAACATGATTGCTTCCATTCAGTATCTTTCGGTTGACAACAACAACAAAAACGAATTGTCAATGTTGCTGTCAGTATTTCTTTCGCACTTGTCAATGCATCTGTGACACCTTGTGAAGCTTTAAGAAGATGCCAGAAATCATCAGTTGGAATATGTTTGGATTGGTGTTGTTGTTCTTGTTACTCGGTTTATATGTGTTTATGTCCAGGGCTGCCATATTTGCCGATTTATCGGCATTTTGACGATTTTTCACTCTAAAAACGGAAAATGCCGATTTTCCGATTTTTGCCTCAGAATTGGCGATATTTCAACAATCGACACAAATAGTCTAACTTTTTAATTTAATACGGCGTTACCATACAATCATATAAAATTGGCAGCTTTAAATCATTATAAATATCTACGACTAGCCGCATACGTATACAATGGCTTATATATATTAATTTTTTTTCAGCATTGTAATCTGTCTAGTTTACATTTTACATCGAATAAGGCAAATCTTTAATCCGAGTTTGGAACCTTCATAAATTTTGAAGAAATTTTTGAAAATGCAGAATATAATTTAAAAAGTTTTTGGAAAAAAATTTCCTGAAATTAAACGTGTAACCGGTATATATTTAGCTTTTCCAGTTTTGTCTAAATTTTTGGAATTATGGTTCTTCCACAATCCACAGCAAATGTGGAACGAATTTTTAGTCAGGTAAACCTTAACAAAACTAAAATTAGAAGCTCGGAATTCAAATTGTTTTAATATCAAAATTGATAATGATTTACTAAAAATGTGTAATAAAAATATGTACTAGTTTGTAAGCTATTTTTATGACCTTAATACCACACTGTGTTATACGTAAATCTGAAAGATCTCACTAGTGTACATAATAATTACTATATTTTAGAAAAATCTACATTTTTTGTAGAAAAATGAAACTTTTATGTTATTTTTTTTATACAGAATTGAATTTGTTATCTTTTTTTAATGTAGTAAACAATATTGATTTGTTATAAACCAAAAAAATATGAATTTATTTATAAATTATATGCTGCCGATTTTTTGCCGTTTTTTAAAAATACAAATGCCGATTATGCCGATTTTTTTCTGAAAAATTGACGATTTTTCATGAAATTTAACTGGCAGCACTGTTTATGTCTTATATCAACTCCGGCACTCACAACTTCGAACTCAAAAGACAACTTGAAAACGAAGACAGAGGAAAGCATTAGTTGAAAGAGAAGTTTTGTAATACAATTAAAAATGTCGTTACGTTTCGTCAAACCGAACATTTTATACCCTCCAAATTCAGGTGGATATTTAAAGTAGCAGTAATCTCTAGGACCAAAATCATTTGGATATTTAAGAGACCAGTAATCGTCAGGAACTTTCAAAAAGTGAGGTCAATGCCTATGGTAATTTTTTCGTAGGAAGATTTTAGACTAAATGAGAACGCTATAAGAGCTAAGGGCGATAAAATTGCCTTCAAAATTCGTATTAGCAGAGGTAGGAACCGTCATATATGAGTCATTCTAAAAAGTCTCCTGATATCTTTCATTTTTGGTAGGGAAATTATCCAACCTAGTACAAATTGGATGACTTAGGCGATGATAGATACCAAGCAACGGCTCTGATTGGCTTTAACATGGCGAGGCCCAGGCTTATGTAAGTCCATCTTTCATCTCAATAGTAGTGTCACCTGGGGTAGCGTCGGGTTTTTTGCCCATACTCGGAAAACCCATCCTACTATGATAAAGCAACGAAAAAGAAAACCAAACCCCCCTAATGTTTACGACCCCGCGATAGTATAAAGGACACTATCTGCGAATCTGGAATGTGCGCACGTTGTACAAAACAGGTGCAGTTTTCGCTTTGGCGGATGTACTCAAGTACCAAGCCGATATCATTGCCATGGAAAGGGACTGGCGATGTAAATCAGATCGTATCCAGATTCACTCCAGTATATGAGCAAATTGCTATTCACTTCGCGGCATCAAAAAACTTGGTAGTTAGCAGCACCAGATTCAAGCATATCGATATACACAAGGCCACCTGGCTATCTCCCGATCAAATACCGAGAAATAAAATTGGTCATATTGTGATAGACGAAAGGCATTCATCCAGTGGTTTAAACGTAGATCGATCCGAGGAGCGAATATCGATTCGGACCACTACCTTGTAGCAGCCAAGGTTCGCACTCGTCTTAATGTTGCAGCAAAGGTGCGATATAACACAACACGGAGATTCGACGTCGAAAAGCTGCAAACACAACAGATAGCAGCAGCGTACTCCGCTCATCTTACTCACTTGCGTGACCAAAACACTCCTTGTCCCCATAATAATATAGAAGAAATGACAACTCCCTACATACTGCAGCAAAAGCAACACTTGGGTACCAAACACCACCATTAACAAACCCTTGTTACGATAAGGAGTGTCGAACCAATCCGAATGATTTGGTGCATGCACATCCTCCTGTAGAGATGAAGATGGAAACCTGTTGCAGATACATACAACTTGTTCAGGATCTTGAAGGAGTAGTTTGCGAAGGTACAGGTATCAAATAGTAGCGGTGAAGAAGATACCCCAGAACCAATAAGAAATTACGGTATACATTCTATATCTCCTAGCCAAGATGAGGTCAGAATAGCAATTAATCGGCTGAGAATAATAAAGCAGCAGCTGAATTCAACTATTCAAGACCGATGGTCAGATGCTGGTCAGGAGCATGCACCAGCTGATTAATACAATTTGGCTCTGCGCCAAATCCTGAAAAAGACCCACGAAAAGAACATCGTCTGTTTCCACCTATCCATCGACTATAAAACCGCATTCGACAGCACTATTTGTTTTGAGTTGTTTAAAGCCATGTCTGCGTTCGGTATTCCTGCAAAATTAATACAGCTATGCACGATAACTTTAACTGGCACAAGGTCAGCATGCTATGTGCCAGCCCTTCAATAACGAAGAGGAATTAGCCTCTCCTTAACAGGTTGCGCATATAAAGAGATATCACCAAACAACACATGTGAACGCATACCAAATTGTACATTAGCGGTAACTGCTAACTTTGAACAAATTGTCAAAGTTAGTTGAAGCCTGTCTGTCCATTAAATGCCAGACTAAGTTGATAGTATCAACGTGCAAAACGTCCCGTAGAATCGGACCATATGTGGAACTTGAAAACTACAGATTCGATGTAGTAAAATATTGCATATAGCTCGGTACCGCCATAAAAAGAAAATGACATCAGGTTTCACATACGGAGAGAAATAATGTTGGCCAACAGATACTACTATGCTGGTGTATAAATCTGAAGCATGGATACTTGCGCAAGAAGATGAGGCAGCTCTTGGAGTGTTTGAGAGAACATTTGTCTGAAAGATCTACGCGCCGATCTGCAAGGACGGTGAACATCGCCGTCGAATGAACCGTGTACCATCTATACACGGACATCGACATATTCGTATCGAAGTGCAGCGACTACGGTGGCTGCCCATGTTGTGCGAATGAATGAATAAGTTCCAGCTCAAAAGGCATATAAAAGCGAGCCTACTGATAGTTTGCGTAGAAGAGAAAGGAGGGGAAGAGGACGACATATTAAAACATGGTCTTTAAAATTTGAAAAACGACACACAAGATCGACACATCTGGAAATCTTGTTTGAGTTCAGCTTATAGAACACATGTTCTATCTCGAGCAAGCTACGTATGTAAGAAAGGCTTAAATCTCTATAGTGATTTCAACAGATGGACGGACATGTATACATCAGCATTGAATTTGATTCTGAACAGGAATATACACGGTGAATATTTCGAGGTATTTCAAACGGAAAGACATATTTAATATACACTCCAACTTATGGTGTAGGATATACAAAATAGAAACCGCCTTCATGAATAACACACATTTCTTGTAGAGATAAATCTACATTTACACATATTATTACAACATTTTTCTTTTACATATAAAACCAGGTATTTTTGGAAGTATTTCGAAATATGTTTTTTTTAGAAAAAAAAAACGAAAACAACAACACGAAACATGTTGACATTTTAAGTGATACCGTTTTCTTCGACATCAATGCAGTATTTATGTCAGTGTTGTTGTTCCCAGTATGTTGTCATGTACAAAATGTTCTGTAATCACAAACATGTAAACAAAAATGGATCAGTGTTTGTGTGTGTGCTTAGAAGAAATGCCTTAGGATTTTAAGCAGTTAAGAATATTTGCCAAATAAAAACATTCATAAATAAGTAGATATACATATAGAAGACGGAGTTATCTTTAATAGATTTTTGGCAAAAATATGTTCTAGTAGATGTTAAGTTCATTCTATTAAAAGTAATATGCTTAACTTTTAATAGAATGAATACCGTTGTACACTACAACATATAAAGAGACATGCCATATGAACATAGACATTGTGTAATATAAGTTGTTGCTGATAGTATGTTATATTATTTTCTCTTGAAACTTCGATGGCACCATATGAACTACAAATTTACAATTTAAATACAGTCAACAAATTTTGATATCCGAAATTATTTTCGGATATAAACTATATATTCTGAAATCATTGGACTGACCTTTCAATGGGTGGTATTCGTTTAGTCCCAGCTTTTGGGTTTTTCGTATAGTAGTCCTATCAGTCGGACCATATGAATTACCAGAAAATTTACCATTTAAATAACGTCAAAAAATTGTCAATATCCGAAATAGAATTGGGATATGAACTGTATATATTCTAAAAGCCCATGGACTGACTTTTCAATCGGGAGGATTCTCTTAGTTCCAGGTTTTGGGATATTCGGACAGTTTGTCTAACAGTTGGACCATATGATTTACCAGAAAATTCACAATTTAAATAAAGCCAAAAATTGATATCGGATATAAACTATACATACTCTGAAAGCCAATGGACAGGCCTTTCAATCGAGGGAATTTGCTTAGTCTCAGGTTTTTGAATTTTTAGTACCAGACATACTTTTAAATTGTACAATTAATAATAAAAAGCAGCAAATTTTCAATATTCCAAATTGATTTCGGATATTCATACTAATAAAAGAGTTAACTGATTGACTGACTTAACGATGAATCAACGACCAGACCAAACGGCTGAAGCTATCTATGACCTTTTGGTCCAAAGGTCATAGATAAGGCTGGGTTTTTGAAAATTCGTACTAGAAAGGTACGAACATTTGTGGTACTATTTGTATTTGGCGAACCGGGAAAGCTAGAATTCTTAAATTTGAAATGAGGATCACTGATGGAGTGCAGAAGGGGGGTTTTTGGACATTTGGAAGGTAATAAAATGTACTAAATTTGGTAAAATTTCGTAGCATGTGAATGGATAGAGCTAAAAACTTGAAATTTGGAATGCGAATTAAGGTTGAGAATGAGAGTCGATATAAGTTATAGGTTTTGAAAGTGTGTACTTATGTATATGTAAAGTACTAAATCATCCTATAATTTGTACATTTTGAAAGATCCGATGGAGCTGGGATCCTGAAATTTGAAGTTAGGATCATTGTTGGGGTGTAGGATTGGACTATGTGAAAAGTTTTGGAAATTCATTCTGATTTGTACTATATGTTAACAAATGTGAATTTGGTTGAACCGATAGTGCTGGAGTCTTGACATTTGGTGTTAGAATCTCTGTTGGGGGTAAGAATTGAAATGGAGGTAGTTTTGGAGTTCTATAAGAGTTGGTTTTTAGATAATTCCCACATTCGCGAACGAAGAAGCAGGCATGTGCTAGTATAAATATATTATTGGGTTCCGTTTTTGAATTCACGGTAGACCTCATACTATTTAAGATCAATTTTAGAAATATTGCAAACACATTTGTACTACAGATTTTATGAAATATTGAAAATAGTACCACATAAACGTACCTTCCAATTTCATTTTCTTGAAGGTTTTAGCCGACTGGGTTTTCGAAGATTTTCCAACCGAAGTGGTTGTTATGTGACATTCCGTGTTCTTGGATTGTGAAAGACGTCTTTACAGTCAGATATGCTTATAGATTCCGCTTTTTTGATGTATGTACATGGTATTAGGAACATT
>NW_026873150.1:0-14224 GCF_032173495.1 Musca vetustissima | reverse complement strand
TTCAGGTACCTACCATACCAAAAGTCCCTAAAAATTTAACTTTCTGTACTATAAAATCGTTATATGCAGCTAAATAAAGTATAGTAGTTTTATTTTTGTTTTTTTTTTATTATAATATAAAAGATATTTGATATCGTTTAATAACTAATAAATAATTTTTTATCATTCACAACATTTTCAAAACACACATGAGATATATATATATATATATATTATAATGTCTTCCCAAATGTACGATTTAGTATCATCCACATTATAATCTCGGGCCTTTACTTTATGGCTTTTTAAGGATATTACAAGGTCGGATTGTAATATAAAATACTAAATAAAATCCTTATTTAACTCGGCTTTAACAAAAGTTCGGGCTGCTACTAATTTTTTGTTGGCATGACTTGTTAGCACCTTGTGAAAGTCGCCCAAAATGTATTGTACTGCACTTTGCGTATCCCATGCCATGAACTAATATTTTTATGTATGAACTTTCCACAAAGGTAATTCATGTGCGGCCTCTAAATTAAGATTATAAGATTATGTCTCAAATGATCTGATAAATAAGTATAATCTTCAAACTGACTGAAAATTTATTTAAAAGCTATATTTTAAAACCAATTCTCCCATATCTACCCTTCGAATATCGTTTTTACCACATAATTGCATATTTTATGTAAAATATTGTATTATTACTATGTTCTGAATCCAATTTCTCCTTCCTATTTGACCCTCAATAACTTATTTAATTGTATACATAACATATTTGACCATCCGCTTCTAACCATTTCGTGAATATGCCATATTTTTTCAAAAGGTGATCACCAAAAAAGTTAAATAACTCTTAGGACCGCAGGACTCCGCAGCTAATTTTTTTTATTCCTTAAATAACACACTTTTCACCACTCAAATAAAAAAAATTAGAGCTAACATTTTTTAAACTTTTTTTCTGCTCCACTAATATCAAAATTTGTTTTACAAATTTGATGAACTAAGTACTAAAAGTGTGGACAACTGTATACACCATATGATATCTATATACATACAAACTGCAGCGAATTCTAGTTTTTAACTTTTATAATAACCGTTAATTTGAATATTCAAATATGTGAGCATCAGAAGAACACACCCATTTTTCGAAAATATGGTAAAAAATCAGTTTATAAATAATTATCAGATTTGAGCCTTTGTAGAGACAAAACTACTCGACATATCGATGTAAAATTTCATATTTATTCTAATTGGAGTATTTTCTATCAATCCTCATCAAAAAATTTGTCCTCCGTGGTACTGGGTTTTGACCATTTTTGGCCGCGGTCGTGACACTGTGCGGCATGAGGTTGATTGAATTCGCGGCAGCAACACCATGGTAGTTAGCAGCACCAGATTCAAGGATCTCGATATACACAAGGCTACTTGGATTTCTCCCGATCGAACAACGAGAAATCAAATCGATCATGTTGTGATAGACGGAAGGCATTCATCCAGTTTTTTAGCGTGGATTTATTAAAGAATATTTTTCAAGGGCCAACTGAGGCGTGGATTTATTAAAGAATATTTTTCAAGGGCCAACTGAGGCGTGGATTTATTAAAGAATATTTTTCAAGGGCCAACTGAGGCGTGGATTTATTAAAGAATATTTTTCAAGGGCCAACTGAGGCGTGGATTTATTAAAGAATATTTTTCAAGGGCCAACTGAGGCGTGGATTTATTAAAGAATATTTTTCAAGGGCCAACTGAGGCGTGGATTTATTAAAGAATATTTTTCAAGGGCCAACTGAGGCGTGGATTTATTAAAGAATATTTTTCAAGGGCCAACTGAGGCGTGGATTTATTAAAGAATATTTTTCAAGGGCCAACTGAGGCGTGGATTTATTAAAGAATATTTTTCAAGGGCCAACTGAGGCGTGGATTTATTAAAGAATATTTTTCAAGGGCCAACTGAGGCGTGGATTTATTAAAGAATATTTTTCAAGGGCCAACTGAGGCGTGGATTTATTAAAGAATATTTTTCAAGGGCCAACTGAGGCGTGGATTTATTAAAGAATATTTTTCAAGGGCCAACTGAGGCGTGGATTTATTAAAGAATATTTTTCAAGGGCCAACTGAGGCGTGGATTTATTAAAGAATATTTTTCAAGGGCCAACTGAGGCGTGGATTTATTAAAGAATATTTTTCAAGGGCCAACTGAGGCGTGGATTTATTAAAGAATATTTTTCAAGGGCCAACTGAGGCGTGGATTTATTAAAGAATATTTTTCAAGGGCCAACTGAGGCGTGGATTTATTAAAGAATATTTTTCAAGGGCCAACTGAGGCGTGGATTTATTAAAGAATATTTTTCAAGGGCCAACTGAGGCGTGGATTTATTAAAGAATATTTTTCAAGGGCCAACTGAGGCGTGGATTTATTAAAGAATATTTTTCAAGGGCCAACTGAGGCGTGGATTTATTAAAGAATATTTTTCAAGGGCCAACTGAGGCGTGGATTTATTAAAGAGCGAATATCGATTCGGGCCATTACCTTGCGGCAGCCAAGGTACGCACCCGTCTTAATGTAGCAGCAAAGGTGCGATCTAATGTTACACGGAAAATTGACGTCGAAAAGCTGCAAACACAACAGAAGCCTACTCCGCTCAACTTACCTACATAACTGCTTGACGAAAGCATCCCTTGTCTCGATAATAATATAGAAGCACAATGGCAGAGAATTGCCCAAAAGCAACACTTGGGTACCAAAGACCACCATAAAGGAATCCGTGGTACGATCAGGAGTGTCGTAATGCTACTGATATGAAAAACGCAGTTTATAGGGCAACCCTGCGGACAGTAGAAACACGTAATGCGATGGAGAACTATCGAGCGAAAAGGAGAGAGGAGAAACGTATTTTTAGAAAAAAAGAAAGAGCAAGAAAAACCTGAGCGTTAGCAAATCGAGATGTACAGGAATCAGAATGAAGTCCGAACATTCTACCAACGGGTAAAACACCAAAACGAAGGCTTTGGTGCATGCACATCCTCCTGTAGAGCCGAACTATTCAAGACTGGTGGTCAGACGCTGGTAAGGAGCATGCACCAGCTGATTAATACAATTTGGCTAGAAGAATGCATGCCCAATGATTGGAGCCTCAGCATCCTGTGTCCCGTGCACAAAAAAGGAGACAAGACGATATGTGCTAACTATAGAGGAATAAGTCCCCTTTCCATCGCATATAAAGTGCTACCCAGCGTACTGTGTGAACGACTGAAGCCAATGGTCAATGACATTATTGGACCATACCAATACGGCTTCCGACCTGGCAAATCCACCATTGACCAGATTTTCACTCTGCGCCAAAACCTGGGAAAACCCCACGAAAAACACATCGACACATTCCATCTATTCGTCGACTATAAAGCCGCATTTGACAGCCCTATCCGTTCAGAGGTGTATAAAGCCATGCCAGCGTTTGGCATTACTGCAAAGTTAATTGGGCTATGCAGGATAACTTTAACAGGCACAAGATCAGCAGTTAATGTCGGAAAGGACCTTTCGGAGCCCTTTAATACCGAACTAGGATTCAGACAATGTGACAGTTTGTCGTGTGATCTTTTTAACATCCTGCTGGAAAAGGTCATACGAGACGCAAAAGTGAACAGAAATGGCACTCTGTACACCAAACCACACATGTAACTCGCCTACGCTGATGACATCGACATTGAGAGCGGTAATCGAACATTGAGAGCGGTAACAGCCACCTTTGGAAAGATCAAGTCGATGACAACATCGCCGAAAATTGTCTTTCAAATTGGAAAAACTGCGCAAAAGACCGACGCGCCTGGAAATCTGTTCTAAGCCCGGCTTATGGAACGAAAGTTCTGTCACAAGCCACTTAAGTAAGTAAGTATCTTATAGTCCTTGAAAAATATTCTTTAAAAGAAAAAATATTCTTTAAAAAATCCACGCCTCTTATAGTCCTTGAAAAAATATTCTTTAAAAGAAAAAATATTCTTTAAAAAATCCACGCCTCTTATAGTCCTTGAAAAAATATTCTTTAAAAGAAAAAATATTCTTTAAAAAATCCACGCCTCTTATAGTCCTTGAAAAAATATTCTTTAAAAGAAAAAATATTCTTTAAAAAATCCACGCCTCTTATAGTCCTTGAAAAAATATTCTTTAAAAGAAAAAATATTCTTTAAAAAATCCACGCCTCTTATAGTCCTTGAAAAATAGTCCTTGAAAAAATATTCTTTAAAAGAAAAAATATTCTTTAAAAAATCCACGCCTCTTATAGTCCTTGAAAAAATATTCTTTAAAAGAAAAAATATTCTTTAAAAAATCCACGCCTCTTATAGTCCTTGAAAAAATATTTTTTAAAAAATCCACGCCTCTTATAGTCCTTGAAAAAATAATTTTTAAAAAATCCACGCCTCTTATAGTCCTTGAAAAAATAATTTTTAAAAAATCCACGCCTCTTATAGTCTTTGAAAAAATATTCTTTAAAAAATCCACGCCTCTTATAGTCCTTGAAAAAATATTCTTTAAAAAATCCACGCCTCTTATAGTCCTTGAAAAAATATTTTTTAAAAAATCCACGCCTCTTATAGTCCTTGAAAAAATATTTTTTAAAAAATCCACGCCTCTTATAGTCCTTGAAAAAATATTCTTTAAAAAATCCACGCCTCTTATAGTCCTTGAAAAAATATTCTTTAAAAAATCCACGCCTCTTATAGTCCTTGAAAAATCCACGCCTCTTATAGTCCTTGAAAATATATTCTTTAAAAAATCCACGCCTCTTATAGTCCTTGAAAATATATTCTTTAAAAAATCCACGCCTCTTATAGTCCTTGAAAATATATTCTTTAAAAAATCCACGCCTCTTATAGTCCTTGAAAAATGATTCTTTGAAAACTCCACGCCTCTTATAGTCCTTGAAAATATATTCTTCTGATAGTCCTTGAAACACGATTCTTTAAAAATCCACACCTTCTGATAGTCCTTAAATAAATATTCGTTGAAAAATCAACTTCTGTAATTTACACATTCCAAGACTGTGTAAATCTTTGAATAATATTTGGTTAATATCTCCGCCTTTAATAGACCGTCAAAATTTTTCTTTAAAAATCCCCATAACGATTTTTTGTTTAATTTTGACCAAATTAAAAAAAAAAACCAAACGACCTCAAGTGACATTGCCGCTATACAAAAATCATTACAATGCTTATGAAAATCACGACAATTTGTAGAAGAAAAACGAAACTTGTTTCATTTTAACGAAACGAAAAAATACAAATAAAACCGACTACTGAAAATATTTCGAAAAAAATATTTGCACAACTATTCTTTTGTATTCTGCCGCACCTTCAAATTTTAAAGTTTTCTGTTTGTTTTCTGTGATTTTACGCTACTTGAATAGAAGACCGCAACACACACAGAAAAAATAAAAACCCGCACAAAAAAAAAATCTCGTCAAAACGTCATCACAATGCTGTGTGACTGGTGGTGGACCACATTGCCGTTTATGGATGGATATATGAGACTGAATTTCAGTTTTAAATTAAGTTTTTTTTTTATTTCAAGTTATTATAATATAAAAACTGACTATGGTGGACAAAAGGGATGGTCAGTTAGTGGCGTAAAAAATAATAACAATACAAAATGCGTGAAGCGGCAAATATCAAACCGAAAGAGTCCAAAGAAATCAAACGGTATTTTTAGAGGACACAATCCATCAAATGTTTGATGATGTTGAAAGGCTGAGGTTTTTGATTTTTTATTTTTAGAATAAAAATAAAGCGATTGATTGCTTTGAATTTTTTCTCTGGGACAACAATGGGGATTTGCTTTTAAGAGGCAGATGAAAATATTTCTTTGAACAAAATTATGATTAAAAAATATTCTTTAACAAATCCACGCCTTAGTGGGGCTGGAAAAAATATTCTTGAAAAAATCTAAGTTAGTGCAACAAAAAATATATATTAAAAAGGGTACCCTCTTTAGCTAAAGTCTTTACTCCATGTATTGTTGGTGTTGAATACATTTGCGTATTTCTTTACTTTTTCTTCTTTAGTTTTTTTTTTTTTAACTAATTACCGCTCAATGTAATGTGAACGCAATGTGCGAAAAAAAAACTAAAAAGAAATCAACAATTATTCAATACCCAGTCTGTAGTTAGATGTTGGATTGTAGCCAATGTGGCTACCAGCCTTTGCCTTTTTTGTTATTGTAATGAATTGCGTTTTCAAATTAGGTGCTACCACCGCTACTCCAGCGCGATGTTTTAAATATTGTAAATTTCCATAGAAGTGAAGATGTTTTCCAACAGCTAGCTTTGCATGCGATCTTTTGCGATTTGAATAAAAAACTATAATTATTTGTAGAGTATAACGTGTTCGATCGATGTTATTACACTTGTTGTTACGTTGCGAAACAGTGATTATTAAAGATACAGAGATTTTACATGAAAAGAAAGAAATTTGAGTAGAACACTTGGTATGACCAATAGAAATAAATATTTTCCTCGGATGTGGAATATAAAATCTAAGATTGTATTTTTCTAATTTTTTACTATACAATTTCTACTATACAAGCCTTCATTTAAAACTTTGGAGTACAACTATGTTGTCAGGGTATTATAGCTTTGTGCAGCCCCAAGAGTTTGTAACGCCGCGAAATATTGGCCCTACGCCCTCCTTTAAGTATACCGATCGTCATATCTTGACCAGCTGAAACGATCTAGACATGTGTGTCCTTCCGTTTGTCCATTATAATTTGTAAACACGATACAGGCTACAGTTATGGACCAATTTCACGAAATTTTGTATGTAGGATGGGTTCCTGCCAAGGAAGACCCCTATTGTTTTTGGTAAAGATCGGTTAATATTTAGTGGATGAAATGGACCAAATACTAAATTTTTGTCGGTTTTTCTGGTCGCTCCAGAGGCCGCAATTATTGCCCGTACATCGTGAAATTTTACATGGAGTAGGGGATACGGATGCTTACAAATTCAGATATTATTTAGTAACCCATTACCACAATAGAGGGTGGAAGTATAGAGGGTGATAGCTTTGAAATTTTCCATAAGGTTCCAGTTTTGGTCAGGGAAAAGTTTACGAAAATATTTGTGGTAGGACTATCCAAGCTATGACTGTGGATTTTTAGATGTTATTTGTTGGGCCTATTCGATTTATAAGCGAGGATTTTTTGGGTAGTCTGGCAGTTTTTTCAATCAAAATATTTATACCCTTCACCACATTGTGGTGATAAAGGGTATTATGTATGTGTGCATATGTTTGTAACAACAAAAGGAAAATAGATAGACACATGGTTTCTTTTAAGAATGATTCTGTTGACCATGTCCGCTCGTCTGTCTGCCCATTTTATATTGTAAACAAAGTACAGGTCGCATTAATGATTCGAATTAGATGAAACTTGGCTTAGCTAATTTGTTTGGCCCAAGGACAAACCCTAATAAAATTGAGCCTAGCATGTTGTGTGCTTTATAAAAAATCGGTTCAGACTTTTATATAGCTTCCATATATACTTTAGTCCGATTTTATGTAATTTTATGTAAATGGTAAGTAAGTCTAGAATAATGTGTGTTAAGTCTCGTAAAAATCGGTTCAGATTTAGTTATAGCTTCCATATATATTTTCCTCCGATTGTGCATAAAAGGTCCAAAGTTTGTCCTATTGGATGAAATTAAATTTACTATAGATTGGAGAAAGGCATGTGTATGGATTGATGTTAGTCGGTTCACTTATAGGTAAAGATCACATATTTAAATTCGATCGATTTCATGTCAATGTTCCTTCGAGGGATCATTGACATGCAATTGTTAGGATACATATCGCTGTCTTAACTTGTAAAGGCGACAAGTCTACATTTCACAATTTTACAGAAGAGGCAAAAAACATTCAAACTTTCTTTTGAATATAAATTTTTTTAAATCTGTAAATGCAATTTGTTTTTGTTTTGTATGTGTAATTAAATTGCGTAAAGGCAAAATGAATAAAATAAGTATTTGCGGAGATACACTTTTTTGGGACTTAAAGCTTTTTCTGTTGCAATGTTTGCATGTTTTCATGGACTTAGGTCTTCTTTCATTATATTTTCTAATTACTGCAATAATTTTGAGTTTTTATCTAAAAGAGTATATTAGGGATTATATTATCTAAAAGTTATATTATCTAAAAGAGTAAATATGGTTTTGGAATCATAATTTATTCAAAAAATATGAGAAAAAACAAAAACGTCGCTATGTTAGGCAGGTCCTAGCATTTTTATACTCTCTACCATGAGGTGCACAGTCAAATACTTAAATTCGATCTGGACTTTTATATGGGTGTTATGCCATAGTAAATTACTACCAATTTATATTAAATGTCAAACTATTGGCTATCGGAAGTTTGAGGTTGAAATTCCTCAAATTGTCAAAAGTGGCTGTACAGTTTTGTGGGGGATATACCAAATCGCGGACAGATATCGATAATTTTTTGTAGGATATTTGGACACCTATGAGAACTCATAATATCAAATTAGAACCTATTCGATGGAAAAACGTACCCAAAGTTCCCAAAATACCGAATAATGGATGTCACGTAATATGGGGGCTACTCCAAAACATCGGCCAATATTGATAATTTTTGGTAGAAAGATGTTATAGCCAATAGGAGTCCCAAATATAAAATTACAGCTAGTTCGTCTGAAAAACGTGCCCAAACCTACCAAAATCTCGAATATTGTGGATAATTTTATATGGGCGATACCCTAGAAAGTGGACCTATATTGATAATTTTTTGTTGGAAGGTGAGCTACCCCATAAGTACCTAAAATACCAAATTACAGTCAATTCGGCTGAAAATCATGTCCAAAATCCTGAAAACAAAAAGTGGACTTAGAGCCTTTACATGATGTTGAGCCAGCGACATGTGATGAATTGGACTTAGAGCCTTTACTCATCAATACACAACAACAATAACAAATGAGATAACTGTATGTTTATTTTTTAGATCGATGTATTTTGCCTTCTTATACATAACTGTATCTAAATCTCAATTTCTCGAAAATTGGACTTGTTGCCTTTACAAGTTAAGCCAGCGATATATAAAATGTACCCAAAGTGGTGAAGGGTATCATAAAGTCGCCCAGTCCGACTTTCTTTCCTTACATATTGTATTTTTACATTCGGAATTCTTATTTCCTACCAAATATTATTAATATTGGCCCAAGTTTTGGTATAGCCTTCATATATGGGTCATCCCTTTTATTACGTCATCCCCATTGATATTATATGTTATCATTGGTTTTAAAATCGGTCTGCCAAAAATATAAACATCTGTCCTCGTTTTGTTTGTTGGGTTTCCTACCTTGTGAATAAAAAATGATTTTCAATACTGGTTGCTGTTTCTGATAGTGCCCATACAAATATCCTGGTAAATTTTAGGAATGTTGGTAATTTGGTACCTAAATTGCAAGGATATAGTCCATATATCAATAAATTGTGTTGTTGTTTTTTTAATAATATTTTTTGTATATATTTCCAACGATAGGGTACAATAACTTCTAATATTGCCTAACCAGAATTATATTCCACGAATTCATTGAATCTTAATTAAAATATCAATTTAGCGTACACCAAACGAAAGAAAAACAATTGCCCAGCTGTTTTGATCGGAAGGTTTTTTTGATGTTGCAACAGCCGTTGCAGCAACAGCAGTCATTCCCAATTAATTATATGTTAATTCCCTCAGTTAATTGCATAGTAATTTCTTGCGTATTTTCTAAGTTTTACAGTAAACCTGAATGCAAATGCACACAAATATTTAAATACTTGTGCGTTTGAAAAGAAGAAATGCAAACTCTAAGCGTCTTTAGCTTTACAAAAGTATCTTCAGTGAGGGGTAAGCTGTGCAATTACCGAACAAAATGGATATCCCCCATTGCAGTAAGTGCATTTCAATTTCACATTTGCACAATATGCGCAAATGTCTATTGCAAGTGCAATTTAAATATATGTTTTCCATTCATTCAAATTTTAGAAAGTTTTGCTAATGAATTATGGAGCGTTTGTTTCTTAAGTCTTTCGTTTATGGTAACAATAATAGAGGCGGTATATCAATGTATATGTGGTAAGAAATAATTGCGTATTTTAATGCATAGAAATGTAGTTCAACAAAACTGCAATGCAATTCAAGCTTATTATTTATGTATATGTTTGTATGGATATTCATATAATTGTGGGTTTCTGGGAAATATGTATGAATATTACTATAACATTTAATAATAACATTTTTTTCTAATTTATGTTGAATATGATAAATGGTGGATTAAATATAAGTGAAAATTTCTTAAAGAATATTTTTGTGAGGAACACACAGAGCATTCTCTATAGAATATTTTTCAAAGGCCATAACAGATGTGTTTTTGTAATTTCTAAAATGAAGGCATGGAATTTAATAAGTTTTTAGACAGAAACAAACCTATTATTATAGGATATTGGATTTGTATAGTTTTTTTAAACCACAAGAAAATATGTATTTTTTTTAAATATTTTTACTATATTATATTTAATTTTTTTCCTAACACTGTCTAAACAATAAGCGTGGATTTAAAAAGCATAATTCTGAAGGAGTAGCTATTCCATGTTTGAAGAACAGTGTCGGTATAAAAAGACTTCAAAGAGTATTTACAGATAAACTTTTCAATAAATAGAGATCAAAATCAAAATGCCCGCCGATTTTTCTGAACTTGAAGGTATCTGCAATGTGGCATTAGATCCTTGGAGGGTGAACATTCTTTTTTCAGAAGATATTTGATATAGGTCTCTATTTCGATATAGCTCTCAAATTAAACCAATTTGGTAATTTTGGTTTTCAGTGAATAAGAAATCTTCCTACTCCCCAAATTTCCGTATTTCAGGTTCAGGCAGGTTTTTTTTTTTTTTTTTTTTTTTTTGAACGAAATTGCTTTGGAGTCTCATTTGTTAAAAAATCTCCATACCAAAAATATTTTAGGGGGATACCCAAAAATGTATCGTTAATTCCATTCGGTATTTTGGGGTCGTTTTAAAGAAAATTAGCCATAGTTTCGTATTATTCGTTCTCATTGGGTGGCAAATCTTAAAAAAAATCACCTATATTGTTCGATGATTATGTACATTTTCAATATACTTGTACATCTTTATTTTCGTTATTTGTTGGAGTTCAGACATGTCTTTCAAAATTTTTAGATGACAAATGTGAGTGACAAATCTACCTATAGAAATTATAAATATTAATCTACCTTTGGCTCTACCCTCCATGTAAAATTGTAGCCCATTAATTGGTATTTTAATTCGAGGCTGTAATTTCGATTCCTGGACCTTGATGGGTAAACACAATTTCACTGAACATTTGCAATATAAGTTCATGTTTATACATTGCCGTCATATAAAGATCATACTTCATTTTCAGTATGTTCAAGGTCATAGAGCTAGTTTGCAACCTGAGTATCTGGTATTTCGATCAATACTGCTCCTAGAATGTTTGGTATACCACTTAGATATATTTCGGTCCGAAAGTGAAGCGGTACAAACTATGGATACCGCTTCATTTTCGGTCTACGTTTTGGAAGTATTTTTAATATACGTTCAAGTTTTTACAATGCTTCCACGCCTTCTCTTGGTCCATCTTGAAGATCCCAGTCGATTCACCTTTTGAGTCGATTGGTGGTTCCCATTGGTCCACTCCTTCTGGTACCTCCTCCACAAAGGGTCAAAATTTGTAATAATTATAAATCCAATATCTGGCGAATGTATTGTCCGGTTTGAACCAAACTTAGCGTAATACCGACTGACACTTTTTACTTGTTTAAAAAATGTTCAATATAGATCTATATTCTGACATAGTTCGAATATAAAGACTCGGCACTTTTTTGATGTTTTCAAGAATCATTTTCTTAATTTCAAAGTCGATTTTTGAACTTTGAGAAAATCACAAAGTCGGCTGTTCAAGATTGACTTCGCTTTTCATTATAATACATGGTTTACAATAATTTATATAAAAAAATAATTTTTAGTCGATTTTGCATAGTCAAAAATCGATTTTTAACATGTTTGGCAGTGAATGAACGAATGAACAAAAAGTTGACTTTTTAGTCAAAGGCAAAAATCAACCAGTGAGCGGAGCAGTATAGTCGGACGGGACCGACCATATGATACCCTACACAACTTTCTGCGGTTCTAACTTTCTGCTGATCCATATTCTGAGCTTGGGAAATATTTCGCGATATTTGCACTCTTGACCCACTAGAGGTCAACAAATATTACTAATATTCCGACTGTACTAGTCCTTCTAATTACATGCCCAGATTCCCTTCAACGTGGGTTGTTTTGTGATGTTCGGCTTTCAATTGTGGCCTGTAGATCGACTTGAAAAAATAAAATTGAGTTTTCGGTGCACTTCATCCCAATATTATTATCTGATCATCACCGAAAATGATAGGCATTGTTCTTGACCATACCTGGATACTAATGGAAAATGTCAAAGCGATGAGCGCTATAGTGTGGTAATGTGTATCTAGTGTGGTAATGGGCTACTAAATAATATCTAAGTACGTAAGCACCTGTAAATATTTAAGTGTAACTCCCACATCCGAGTGCATACGACAATAAAATTGTTGTCAATTTAAAGGTCAACCACTCCTCTTGGGTATACTATCAACTTTTCGGGTATATGCCCTTCAGGGGTAAATCTATACGCTATAGGATACACATTTTGTCATTTTTCACACAAAAATAAGGGTCCATTTGACCCAAAAACAATAGGGGCCTTTATTGGGCAGAACGCATCCTACATGCAAAATTTCGTGAAGATTGGTCCTTAACTGTGGCCTGTATCGTGTTTGCCAGTTAATGGACTGACTGACGGACGGACACACATGTCTAGATCGACTCAGCCAGTCGAGATATGACGATCGGTATACTTATAGGTCTAGGACCAATATTTCGCGGCGTTACAAACTTTTGGGACTGCACAAAGCTATAATACCCTGACAACCTAGTTGTGTAGGGTATAAAAAGTCTAAAAGTCGACTTTTGTGCTCGACTACGTATCCCTAGTTTTTACATAGTCCCCATACAAAGTTTGGCATATAAATGTTCCTTGACTGGTTCTCCATCTTAAATGTCTGTTATTTTTTCAGAGCATAAATAAACTACCAGTATATAATTTTCAGTGACATAGTCCCTGCATGATGCAGCCGAATGATAGCTACATGTCGTCAACAGAAAACCATTTGTATATTCATTTATTTGGTGGCCAGTTTATTACGAATTTCCTTTAATTTTTTTGCATGCAGAATCATTCGGAAACAGTATTCGTTTTCAGATTCGAGTAATAGTATAAAACCATTCAATTTATTTTTAATAGGTCTATCTTTTCATATGGACTTCATATAAAAGTCCCGTTTCCAGTATTTCAGCATTTAACAAGAGCAATGAGATTTCGGGGGCTCAGAGTATAAAATACATCCTAGAGGAATACTACCAATGTGTGTCTTCGGTTCACGTTTAGAGATTATAGATATTTTGGTAGCCATACTCTCATTATCCAACCGAAATCACTACTACTAGTAATTTAAGGCTTTCCAAATACCTCTTAGCAGATCATTTTCAATATAAATATTATCCTGGTAGAAATTTTTCCATATACATCTTTTGACATGGTTCTAGATCTCTGAACTTTATTGAACTTTGTATTCTGAAGTATAGCCAAATTTTCTAACCAAACTGGGTTCAATTTAGATTTTCAATTTCTTTGTGGGTTAAATATCATAGCCATAGTTGGCCACTGTTCAGTTCTCTGAATTTCCCCTCGTAATTTCTATCAGTCAGTCATATGGAAAAGTGGCGCTGAAATGCAGATGATGTTGAGTGATGATCCGACGCAATTGAACGCTAAACACGCACTTACTGGCGCTTTTCTAATTATTTTCCATATATATTTTTTTATAAATTATAATAAATATTAACACGTCCACACATTTTTACATGTGCGTATCTTTCAAGCATTTGCTGCTGTTACCCACTTCTGCTGCCAACCAACATTTCAGCAAACATAAAACGTGGCAGACAAAAACGCAAATGGACGTTTAATTAGAAAACTGTAAAGCGAATTTGATTAGACTGTAACATGTGTGAATAGCTGCAAAAATGGGGAGTTTTGAAAACAAAATTACACGTATATATTTTTTTAAATGATTTGCAGCGTTACTCTTTT
>NW_026873149.1:0-13945 GCF_032173495.1 Musca vetustissima | reverse complement strand
GTGTGTGGGAGTGTGAGTGTACGTAGGCCCAAGGTATACTTCAGGGCAGAAGTTAGTGGTTGATAGGGGGCCTCAAAAAATACCTAAAATATAAAATGCGTGTACTTTTTAAAGAATATTTTTTCAGCCAATATAAGAGGCGTGGATTTTTTAAAGAATATTTTTTCAGCCAATATAAGAGGCGTGGATTTTTTAAAGAATATTTTTTCAGCCAATATAAGAGGCGTGGATTTTTTAAAGAATATTTTTTCCGCCAATATAAGAGGCGTGGATTTTTTAAAGAATATTTTTTCCGCCAATATAAGAGGCGTGGATTTTTTAAAGAATATTTTTTCAGCCAATATAAGAGGCGTGGATTTTTTAAAGAATATTTTTTCAGCCAATATAAGAGGCGTGGATTTTTTAAAGAATATTTTTTCAGCCAATATAAGAGGCGTGGATTTTTTAAAGAATATTTTTTCAGCCAATATAAGAGGCGTGGATTTTTTAAAGAATATTTTTTCAGCCAATATAAGAGGCGTGGATTTTTTAAAGAATATTTTTTCAGCCAATATAAGAGGCGTGGATTTTTTAAAGAATATTTTTTCAGCCAATATAAGAGGCGTGGATTTTTTAAAGAATATTTTTTCAGCCAATATAAGAGGCGTGGATTTTTTAAAGAATATTTTTTCAGCCAATATAAGAGGCGTGGATTTTTTAAAGAATATTTTTTCAGCCAATATAAGAGGCGTGGATTTTTTAAAGAATATTTTTTCAGCCAATATAAGAGGCGTGGATTTTTTAAAGAATATTTTTTCAGCCAATATAAGAGGCGTGAATTTTTTAAAGAATATTTACACAGAGGTGTATATTTTCATAGTCTAAACCAGTAAGGAAAGCAGTAAAGTCGGACGGGGCCGACTACATGATACCCTTCACCACTATGGGTATATTAAACAGGACTATTAGCATGAAATTGGATGAAATAAAATATGCGATATTTATCGTAATGTGAATCTACGTATATCTATCCATAAAGTATGTACATCGACTTTAAACAAATATAAATAGGTCATCCGATGGGCTATGTCTGTAATTCTAGAAAACGCAACTACATAATGCTAATCTCAATTTTGTACGTTGTGCAAAACTTGATGTCAAACTGACTATCATGAGGAGTTTGATGCCCAATTTACTTGAAATCGGGCGATTTCAAACAAACTTGTCACAGGTTAGGTTTTACTAATTTCAGAACGTTTTGTTCCTATTGGTTCCTTGGTGCGTCAATTACTTAAAATCAAACTATAATAAAAGGGAGCTATATCTAAATATGGACAGATTTTCACGAAACAACGCAGACATCACCCTAGGTTCAATTCAGTACGTTATGCCAAATTTTGTGCAAATCGAAAGATATATAGGGACTTTGGTGCACCATTTACATGAAATCGGACGAAAAATATGTGGGAGCTATATCTAAATCAGGACCGATATTCATGAAACTTAGCAGACATCATTCTAGACTCAATTAAGTACGTTATGCCAAATTTCGTGCAAATCGAAGGATATATAGGGGCTTTGGTGCACCATTTACATGAAATCGGACGAAACTATATATCGGAGCTATATGTAAATCTTGACCTATTTTCACGACACTTGGCAGGCATCATTCTAGACTCAATTCAGTACGTTATGCCAAATTTCGTGCAAATCGCAAGATATATGTGGTGCACCATTTACATGAAATCGAAGGAACTATTTATGGGACCTATATTTAAATCTGTACCGATTTTCACGAAACATGGCAGACATCATTCTAGACTCAATTCAGTACGTTATGCCAAATTTCGTGCAAATCGAAAGATATATAGGGACTTTGGGGCACCATTTACATGAAATCGGACGAACCTATATATGGGAGCTATATCTAAATCTGGACCGATTTTCACGAAACTTGGCAGACATCATTCTAGACCTAAATGATTAGGCTGTACCAAATTTCGTGCAAATCAAAAGATATATAGGGAATTTGGGGCACCATTTACATGAAATCGAACGAAACTATATATGGGAGATATATCTAAATCTGGACCGATTTGCATGAAACGTGGCAGACATCATTCTGGGCTCAATTAAGTACGTTATGCCAAATTTCGTGCAAATCGAAGGATATATAGGGACTTTGGTGCACCATTTACATGAAATCGGACGAAACTATATATGGGAGCTATATCTAAATATGGACCGATTTTCTCGAAAGTTGGCAGACATCATTCTAGGCTCAATTCTGTACGCAATGCCAAATTTCGTGCAAATCGAAAGATATATAGGGACTTTGGGGCACTATTTACATGAAATCGGACGAAACTATATATGGGAGCTATATCAAAATCTAGGCTTAAATTCAGTACGTTGTGCCAAATTTCGTGCAAATCAAAATATATATAGGGATTTTGGGGCACCATTTACATGAAATCGGACGAAACTATATATGGGAGCTATATCTAAATCTGGACCGATTTTCACGAAACTCGGCAGACATCATTTTAGGCCTAAATGATTAGCCTGTACCAAATTTCGTGCAAATCGAAAGATATATAGGGACCGTTTACATTAAATCGGTTAAATATATATATGGGAGCTATATCTAAATCTGAACCGATTTTTCCCAATTTCAATAGGGTTCGTCCTTGGGCCGAATAAGTGCCCTATGCCAAATTTCATTCAATTCGGATCATAAATGCGACCTGTACTTTGTTTACAATTTAACATGGACAGACAGACAGACAGACAGACGGACGGACGGACGGACATGCATAAATCGACTTAGAAAGTGATTCTATGCATATTCTCAAAAGGAACCATGGGTCTATCTCGATTATTTTTGCCTGTTACAAACATATGCACAAAGACATAATACCCTGTACCACAGTGTGGTGAAGGGTATAAATAGGCATGGATTTTTTTTTTTCCGAATATTTTGTAAAGATTTTTAATATACGTGGATTATTAAATAATATTTTCTCAAGGTCTATAATAGGCGTGGGTTTTTGAAGTATATTTCTTCAAGGTCTGTAATAGGCGTGGATTTCTTAATGAATATTTTAACAAGGTCTACAACAGACGTGGATTTTTGAAAGAATATTTTTTCAAGCAGGCATGAATGGTTGTTCGAAGTCTATCCAAAGCGTGGATTTTTTAATGAATATTTGTTCGAGGCCCATCCAAGGCTTGGTTTTTGCAATGAATATTTGTTCGAGGTCCATCCAAGGCGTGGTTTTTGCAATGAATAATTGTTTTAGGCCCATCCAAGGCGTGGGGTTTTCAATGAATAGTTGTTCGGAGCCTATCTAAAGCGTGGATTTTTTCAATGAATATTTGTTTGAAGCCTATCCAAAGCGTGGATTTTTCAATGAGTATTTGTTCGTTAAATAATAGTTAAAAATGTTAAATAGGCGTATATTTTTAGGCGTATCTTTTAATACCCTTCACCACACTGTGGTACAGGGTATTATGTCTTTGTGCATATGTTTCTAACAGGCAAAAAAATCGAGATAGACCCATGGTTCCTTTTGAGAATATGCATAGAATCACTTTCTGAATCGATTTATGCATGTCCGTCCGTCCGTCTGTCCGTCTGTCCATGTTAAATTGTTAACAAAGTACAGGTCGCATTTATGATCCGATTTGGATGAAATTTGGCACAGCTCATTTGTTTGGCCCAAGGACGAACCCTATTGAAATTGGGAAAAATCGGTTCAGATTTAGATATAGCTCCCATATATATTTTTGCCCGATTTACGGACTTTAGACCCTGAAAATCTTTCGATTTGCACGAAATTTGGCATAGCGTACTGAATTGAGCCACGAAAGATGTGTGCCAAGTTTCGTGAAAATCGGTTCAGATTTATATATAGCTCCCATATATAGTTTCGCCCGATTTACGGACTTTAGACCCTGAAAATCTTTCGATTTGCACGAAATTTGGCATAGCGTACTGAATTGAGCCACGAAAGATGTGTGCCAAGTTTCGTGAAAATCGGTTCAGATTTAGATATAGCTCCCATATATAGTTTCGGCCGATTTTTGGTAAATGGCGAACCAAAGTCCCTATATATCTTTCGATTTGCACGAAATTTGGCATAGCGCACTGAATTAAGTCTAGAATGACGTGTGCAAAGTTTTGTGAAAATCGGTTCAGATTTAGATATAGCTCCCGTATATATCTTCCTCCGATTTAAGTTAAATGGTGTACCAAAGTCCTTATATATCTTTCGATTTGCATGAAATTTGGCATAACGTACTGAATTGAGGCTAGAATGATGTCTGCCCAGTTTCGCGAAAATCGGTCCAGATTTAGATATAGCTCCCATATATAGTTTCGTCCGATTTCATGTTTATGGTGCCCCAAAGTCCCTATATATCTTTCGATTTGCAGGAAATTTGGCATAACGTACTGAATTGAGCCTAGAATGATGTCTGCCCAGTTTCGAGAAAATCGGCCCAGATTCAGATATAGTTTCGTCCGATTTCATGTAAATGGTGCACCAAAGTCCCTATATATCCTTCGATATATTTGGATAGAGCTTCCATATATATTTTCGCCCGATTTTAAGTAAATTGGACATCAAACTCTTCATGCTAGTCAGGTTGACATCAAATTTTGCACAACGTACAAAATTGAGCATAGAATTACGTAATTGCGTTTTCTATAAATACATACATAGCCCAACGGATGGCCTAGGCTTTTGAAAATATGTTTTTCAAGGTCTATGGGTTGGCTTGTTATACCCTTTTCCACACTGAGGTACAGGGTATTATGTCTTTGTGCATATATATGTAACAGGCAAAGTGAAACGAGATAGACACATGGTTCCTTTTGAGAATATGCATAGAATCACTTTCTGAGTCGATTTATGCATGTCCGTCTGTCCATGTTAAATTGTAAGGAATTTGCAGGTCGCATTTATTATCCGAATTGGATGAAATTTAGCAAAGCTGATTTATTTGGGCCAGGGACGAACCCTATTCAAATTGGGATAACTCGGTTCACATTTAGATATAGCTCCCATATATATTTTCGTCCGATTTTTAACAAATGGCGCACCAACGAGCCAAATTTAGTCCGATTGGCACAAAATTTTGAACAACGTACTGAAGTTGGTGTTGCCTAACGTGTGCCAAGTTTTATTGAAATCGGTTCAAATTTAGATATAGCTCCTATATATATATATTTTCGTCCGATTTTTAACAAATGGTGCACCAAAGAGCCAAGTTTAGTCCGATTAGCACGACATTTTGCACAACGAACTGAAGTTATGATAGACTGAAGTGTTCCAAGTTTTATAAAAATCGGTTCACATTTAGATATAGGTTCCATGTATATGTTCGTCCGATTTGTAGCAAATTGTACACCAAAGAACTAAAGGGAGCACTAAACAATGAACTGATGATTGTGGATGAACTGGAGATTATATCTCCAACAGCGCTCGGTTCACATATAGACACAGATCATATATGTAAAATAGTCAACTTTCATGTCAATGATCCTTCAAAAATGCGAGGTATGTTAGGGTGCATCTCTTGAATATAGCCAAACTGGTAAAGGGTATGGTATAGTCGGCCCCGTCCGACTTTACTACTTTCATCATTGGTTTAAAAAATAGATTCTTGACATGTGATTGTCGTGGACTTTTTTAAAAAAATTTCAATACCTGTGCTAGGCGTGGATTTTTATGCCCCTCCCCACACTGCGGTACAGGGTATTATGTCTTTTTGCATATGTTTGTAACAGGCAAAAGGAAACGAGGTAGAAACATAGTTCCTTTTGAGAATATGCATTGATTTACGCATGTCGGTCTGTGCGTCCACGTATTTTTCTGAACAAGGTACAGGTCGCATTTATGATCCGATTTGGATGAAATTTGGCATATGTCACTTAATTGTCCCAAGAACGAACCCTATTGAAATTGGGGAAAATCGGACCATATATATTTTCGTCAGTTTTATTGTAAATGGTGGAGTCACTATATATCTTTGGATTTGTACGAAATTTGGCATAGCGTAATAACCTAGGTATAGAATGATGTGTGGTAAGTTTCCTGAAAATCGGTTCAGATTTAGATATAGCTTCTATATCTGGTAAAATTAAAAATTTAGTACCGGTTGCAGAATGACATGTTTATGGATCCAATTTCATGTACTGGTCCTTTAAAAATGAAAGGACTGGAAATGCATCGACTTTTTAAGAATATTTTTTAAGGCATAGAAACGCGTGAATTTTTAAGAATAGTTTTTAAGGCCTAAAAAGACACAGATTTTTTTAAGAATATTTTTAAGGCCTTCTATGCCTACGATTTTTTAAAAATATTTTTAAGGGCTAGAAAGACGCAGATTTTTTAAGGCCTATGGTAGGCGTAAATTTTTAAGGCATTGGTAGGCGTAAGGATATTTTCTATATTTGAAATGTATAGTTTTCAGACAAATTTCTCCATAAGGCCCCTTTTTATGTTGTTGACCCCCAATATGTCCCTGTATATTATCTTAATGTATATTAGGAAATAAATGACATGTATAATATATATGACGTGGCAAATAACCCGAAAACTTAAATGACTCATAAAAGTAAATAGAAAAGAAGAAAGTAAACTTTTTTGTTGCATGTTTATGCTTTGGAAGCAGTTATCCGGCCAAGCAATGTTCTTGAGGTATTCTGCATGGAGTTCAGTAAGAACTGCAAAAATGTGTAACCATTATTAAAGTCACTTGAGATTACCGAATTAAGACATGAATTTTAAACCTCTTAATGAAACAAAGTCATATCATTTGACCCCCTATGTGGCTGTAGCATATCCGAATATTTGGCATAATTTTTTCGACACATATTTTAACAACACGAATTGTTCATTTATACGACCATTCAAAATATCATACGCCATATTAAAATTGAGTGATAATATATTTTCAATTATATTTCCCCAATACATAAACATTTTATGTATTTATAATAAGTTCGAATTTAATACCTTCCCTAATAATGACATTTCTAATAAAAACGCCTTCTAATTACTTTTCCGAGATTTACCACATAAACACAGATTTCTAGCATTGCTCTCGCCTTCGATGACATAAAACTTTCGATGACATAAGTCGATTTATCATCATTAATTGCTAAATTAATGGTGTTCCACTTAATTTTATGGACAAGCATTAGTCATTATCATTAGTGTATCGAAACTTATTGTTTTCCACGTACAGTCGTTCGTTTTTTGTGTTTCATTTTCTTATCTATTACTGTACGATTGATAGAAAACGTAACTTCGAAATTATATTTTCACAATATTGACTGACTTAACTGTGTCGTGTTTAAATTTCATTATGTGTTCATCGTGATGAGTTTTCCGACACTGCGACGTCCAACCATTAGCAACAACGAAGGAGAGAGTTCCAATAAAATAAATCCACAACAAAAACAGTAACAATAATTGATGGTATCAGAAGGAATAAAGAAAATTAATTTGTGTGTAGGATGTAAATTATTATTGGCAAGAAGTGATTGGCAATAATTAATGGACTTTGGGAAAATATCAAAGTAAGCAAATTCTAGGAAATAATTTATAAGCTTTTAATTAGACCAACATAGCGTATGAGTAATGGATTCGTCACATAATCATTATACGTGCTAATTAGAGAAGATAATGTTTAATATGTGAAGTGCGTAGAGTAGGGCTATTAATTACACTGTGCTACAAAATAACAAAAAAAAAATTTCAGGGGTTCTAATGTACCAATTCTGTTTAGTTGGAGTCCCTGGATCACGAAAATACCTTTGGTTTTTCTGGGTCACTTCGAAAATTAATTTTATAACGGTAAATATAGAGAAAAACGTGGTTTCATTGATTTTCCATTTGAAACTTGAATAACTTATTTACTTTATAACGGATTTATATTATTTTTTTTTTTCATTCGAAGAGTACAATTTTTCCTTTCAAACAAGATATATATTTGGTAACATCGGTTGAGTATTGGCTGAGTTACAGCGGTTAAAATGTGAAAAAATACGCATAAAATGACAAAATTTATTTTTCTTCGGACTGTACGATGAAATTATGATATTAAGCCATATAAGTTTTATTATATTACGGGGAATAAAATTAAGTTACCTTTCGAAAATGATAAAAATCAAAAAAATCGGTTAAAAAATGGATGACTTATACACATTTTTGTATTGAATCTATGCATATTCTCTAAAGGAAATATGGGTCTGTATCGTTTCCTGTTACAAACCGTTATGATTGTAACAGGCAAACGGAGACGAGATAGAACCATATTTCCTTTAGAGAATATGCCTAGAATAATTACAAAAATGTGTATAAGTCATCCATTTTTTAACCGATTTTTTTGATTTTTATCATTTTCGAAAGCTAACTTAATTTTCTTCCCCGTAATATAATAAAACTTATATGGCTTAATATCATAATTTCATCGTACAGTCCGAAGAAAAATAAATTTTGTCATTTTATGCGCATTTTTTCACATTCCAACCGCTGTAACTCAGCCAATCCTCAACCGATTTAACAAATATATATCTTGTTTGAAAGGAAAAATTGTACTCTTCGAAAGAAAAAAAGAATAATATTAATCCGTTATAAAGTAAATAAGTTATTCAAGTTTCAAATGGAAAATCCATGAAACCACGTTTTTCTCTATATTTAAAAATTGTACTCTTCGAAAGAAGAGTACAACCCAGAAAAACCAAAGGCATTTTCGTGATCCAGGGACTACAACTAAACAGAATTGGTACATTAGAACCCCTGAAAAATTTTCGTGTCGCACAGTGTTATTTAGACAGTTATTTGATTTACAATTTCTTCACAAAATCGACAAATTTACTAATACACCTTAAAACAGACCCGGAAAATGAATACTTAGAAAATCATCGCCTTATTATAGTCCTAGAAAAATGAATATTTAAACCAATGAGCGGAGCAGTATAGTCGGACGGGGCCGACCATATGATACCCTACACAACTTCCAAGAAAATCTAACTTTGTGTGGTTCTATATTCTGAGTCTGGCCAATATTTCGCGATATTTACACCCTCTTGACAGACTAGAAGTCAACAAATATTACTAATATTCAGTACAGCCCTTCTAATTACTTGTCCAGGTTCCTTACATCGTGGGTTGTGTTGTGATGTTCCGCTTTCAATTGTGTCCGATCATCACCGAAAATTATAGGCCTTGTCCTTGACCATAACCGGAACCTCTTGGAAATTTTAAAAGCGATCAGCGCTATATTTCCGCTCTACAGTGTGGTAATGAGTTACTAAATAATATCTGGATACGTAAGCACCTGTAAATATTTACGTGTAACTCTCATATCCGAGCACATACGACAATATAATTGGTATCAATTTAAAGGCCAACAACTCCTCTTGGATATAATATTAATTTCTCGGGTCTATGTCCTTTAGGAGTAAATACATATGCCATAGAATACAAATTCTGTCATTTTTCACACAAAAGGATGGGTCCATTTAACCGGCTAAATATTGACCAATCTTTATCAAAACAGGCATGCTTATTCTTTGGCCCGATCCCCTTCTCCATGCAAAAATTCGCGATATTTAGGCCATAATTGCGGCCTCTGGAGCGACCCGAAAATCAGACAAGAAATAAGTTTTTGGTCCATTTTATCCCCTAAATATTAACCGATCTTTACCAAAAACAATAGGGGTCTTCATTGGCCAGAACCCACCCTACATGCAAAATTTCGTGAAGATTGGTTCATAACTGTGGCCTGTATCGTGTTTACAAATTATAATGGACAGACGGACGGACGGACACACATGTCTAGATCAACTCAGCTAGTCGAGATATGACGATCGGTATACTTTGGGTCCCAATATTTCAATAGGCGTTTGAAACATTTGGGCCTGCACAAAGCTATAATACCCTGACAACATAGTTGTGTAGGGTATACAAATCCACGTCTTATAATAGTCCTAGAAAAGAATAATATAAAAAAATCTACGCCCCAGAAAAAATAATATTTAAAAAAACACGCCTTCTAATAGTCGCTGAAAAATATTCTTTAAAAATCCACGCCTTCTAATAGTCGCTGAAATATATTCTTTAAAAATCCACGCCTTCTAATAGTCGCTGAAAAATATTCTTTAAAAATCCACGCCTTCTAATAGTCGCTGAAAAATATTCTTTAAAAATCCACGCCTTCTAATAGTCGCTGAAAAATATTCTTTAAAAATCCACGCCTTCTAATAGTCGCTGAAAAATATTCTTTAAAAATCCACGCCTTCTAATAGTCGCTGAAAAATATTCTTTAAAAATCCACGCCTATTAATAGCCGTTGAAAAATTAATATTTACAGAATCTACTCCTATAATAGTCCCTGAAAAAATATTATTTAAAAAATCGACGCCTTATTATGGTGGTCCCTAAAAAATATTATTAAAAAAATCTACGCCTTATAATAGTCCCCGAAAAATTAAGTAAGGAAAGTTCAAAAGTCGGACGGAGCCGACTATATGATACCCTTCACCACTTCGGGTGCATACAAGAGATGTTAACGTATACAATATCCTGAAGAGAGAACACACAGAAAGAATCTTTGGAGGACCATTGAGATGGGATCGGGCGAAATTAAGTGTGCTATCTAGATAGATATTTGAACCAATTGAAGAAACCACATACACATACCATTCTCAAATCAATGGAAAATTGCATGTCAAACGAGCTGAGTTGGATTCTTTGGTGTACTATTTATATGAAATCGTGTAAAATTATGTATGGGACCTGATTCAGTACACTGTGCAAAATGTTGTCCAAATCTGACAAATATTGGGAGTTTGGTGTATCATTCAAAAAAATCGGAAGAAACTATATAAAAAAGCTATATCTAAATCTGAACCGATTTTAACAAAACTTCGCAGACATTAGTGTGGACCTAATTCCGTACTCTGTGCAGAATATTGACCCAATCGGACAAATATTCGCAGTTTGGTGCATCATTCACATAAAATCGGACGAAACTATATATGGGAGCTATATCTAAATCTCAACCGATTTCAACATTACAACGTATACATTAGTATAGATCCGATTCAGTACACTGTGCAAAATTTTGTTCCAATCGGACAAATATTGGGAGTTTGGTGTATCGTGTATGGGAGCTATATCTAAATCTGAACCGACTTTAACAAAACTTCGCAAACATCAGTGTGGACCTAATTCCGACTTTAACAAAACTTCGCAGACATCAGTCTGTACCTAATTCAGTACTGTGTGCAAAATTTTGACACAATCGGCCAAATTTTGGGAGTTTGGTGTATCATTCACAAAAAATGGGACGGAGCTATATATGGGAGCTATATCTAAATCTGAACCGATTCCAATAAAACATCGCACACATAAGTATTGACCTAATTGAGTGCGCTGTGCAAACTATTGTCCCAATCGGACAAATTATATATGGGAGCTATATCTAAATAAATGACATGTGTCAAATTTAATCCAAATCGGATCATATATGCGACCTGTACTTTGTTCACAAAAATACATGGATGGACGGACAGACGGACATGCATAAATCTACTCAGATATTGATTCTACGCATATTCTCAAAAGGAACCGTGGGTCTATCTCGATTCTTCCTCGATTTCCTTGTTACAAACATACACACAAAGACATAATGCCCTGTACCACAGTGTGGTGAAAGGTTTAAAAATCCACACCATATAATAGTCCCTAAAAATTAATATTTAAAAAACCCGCGCCTTTACCCCACTCTCTGTATTAACAATTGGTATGTTTGTTCCAACAAAACTGCTTACATCGGTTCTATTCTTTGTGATAATTCCGCTGCTGCAATGCTTAGTTAGTTACAAACGCATGAAGTTTTTTTGTTGTTATTCCTTCAACCATCTAGGAGTGTCTTGGGGGCTTACATAAAAAGAGTTCCAGCCATTGTTGTTGGCCGGCGCACATATTGTTCTGGCATTCAACTGAAAAGGAAGGAAGCGTCAGCGCATAAAGTGATACCTGATTTGAAATCGTTGTATAGCGTGTTATGTTAATTATACACACGGTTCTCATGCATAACAAAACGCCATACCAAACTATTGAGTAAAACTTTTTGAAATGAATACATGAAATTGTTGGCAGGGCACACACACACCGACACACTCACAGAAACACGCAACCTGCATGCCATTAGCTGCTGCTCTAAGGTCGTAATGCAGGGTTCAACAGTGGAAACATTTCTGTTTTTTGTTGTATGGTAAATTCCAAAAGGTGCAGAGGTCGCTTGTACTGCTTTGCCCTCGAGCAATCAACAGAAAATGCACACACACATGAGGAAATAAAAAACCGGCAAAACACAACTATACAAGTTCGTCTTGGATCGGATCGGGATTCCCGACAAATGTAAATACATTTTCAATGGATTTTTAATTGCTCTTTCATCAGTTAATTCCTGATTGCATGACCATTGTTTGATATGATTGTGTATGTGGTGGTGGGAGTGTATCACACCTATGTGTACATATGTACTAGTGGAATAACTCTGCGAAACTACAAGCGATTACAGGAGGAAACGTGTGGCAATCATACAGACGAACATTCATTCATTCGCTCAGCCACTGCTGCGAATTATGTTTGAAGAGTTATTGTCGATAAGTACTTTTGCGAAATTATTTGCGCATTATAGTAATTCCTTAACAATTACGTTATATGGGAAATGTATGTGTGTGTGTGTGAGGGAGAGTGTTTGTGTGTTCGGTACATAGAATGGCATGCAATTAACAAATGGGTTTTTGTATGTAAATGTTAATTAAACCATTTATTGCAGTCAGCAGCTTGTATTGATAGCTTGAAAAAATATTGATCGACAAATACACATATCCAGCCATTCGAATAAAGCGTCAGCATCACCTGGACACAATATTAAAGTGTCATTAAACTGGAGTTTTTCTTACTTCTAAGGATTAAATTGGCTTTCGGTTGAAGTGTATTTTTCAACAAATATTATATGCATGGACTTTTTAAATAATATCTTACAAAGACCATCACAAGCGTGGATTTTTATACCCTACACAACTATGTTGTCAGGGTATTATAACTTTGGGCAGCCCCAAGAGTTTGTAACGCCGCGAAATATTGGTCCTAGACCCACCTTTAAGTATACCGATCGTCATATCTCGAATAGCTGAGTCGATCCAGACATGTGTGTCCGTCCGTCCGTCTGTCCATTATAATTTGTAAACACGATACAGGCCACAGTTATGGACCAATCTTCACAAAATTTTGCATGTAGGAGGGGTTCTGACTAATGACGACCCCTATTGTTTTTGGTAAAGATCGGATAATATTTAGGTGATGAAATGGACCAAAAACGTTATTTTTGTCGAATTTCCTGGTCGCTCCAGAGGCCGCAATTATGCCCCGAACACAATTTTACATGGAGAAGGGAATCGGGCCAAAGAATAAGCATGCATGTTCTGATAAATATGGGTCAATATTTAGGGGGTCAAATGGACCCTGACTTTTGTGTGAGAAATGACAAAATTTGTATTTATCCCCGAAGGACATCACCATAGGCGTGGATTTTTTAAATAATATTTTTTCAGGGACCACACCATAGGTGTGGATTTTTTAAAAATTATTTTTTTAGGGGACCACACAATAGGCGTGGATTTTTAACAAATTACTTTTTTAAGGGACCACACAATAGGCGTGGATTTTTTAAAAATTATTTTTTTAGGGGACCACACAATAGGCGTGGATTTTTTAAAAATTATTTTTTTAAGGGACCACACAATAGGCGTGGATTTTTTAAAAATTATTTTTTTAAGGGACCACACAATAGGCGTGGATTTTTTAAAAATTATTTTTTAAGGGACCACACAATAGGCGTGGATTTTTTAAAAATTATTTTTTAAGGGGCCACA
>NW_026873148.1:0-14109 GCF_032173495.1 Musca vetustissima | reverse complement strand
AAACAATTTTCATGAAACTTAGCACACCTTATTATAGACGCAATTAGTACGCTATGCGAAATTTCGTTCAAATCGAAAGATAAATAGAGTCTTTGATTCACCAATTACTTTAACCCATTCAGTGTAAAAAAAAATTTTTGTCGGAATAAAAATCTAAAATGTTGTACTTAAAATCATATAAAGGCACAGAGTTTTGAAAAAAAGCAATACTCATTTCAACCCTCGGACAGTCTCGTCTGATTTTCAGCAAAAACAAAAACATCAATATTAACGGTACATAGGATAACCGAAAAATCGCAAAGAAAGAGACAATTTTTAAATGTCGAATATATTCGACAAAAGCACTGAAAGGGTTAAATCGGTTGAAAATATATATGGGAGCTATATCTAAATCTGAACCGATTTTCACGAAACTTTGCACCCATCATTCCAGAAATAATTCAGTACGCTATGCCAAATTTCGTGCAAATCGAATGATATAAAGGGACTTTGGTACACCATTTACTTTATATCGGACGAAGATATATATGGGAGCTATATCTAAATCTGAACCGATTTTGCACGCATCATTCTATACTTAATTCAGTACGCTATGCCAAATTTCTTGGAATTCGAAAGATGCATAGGGAGTTTGGTACACAATTTACCTTAAATCGGACGAAGATATATATGGGAGCTATATCTAAATCTGAACCGATTTTCACGAAACTTAACACACATCATTCTAGATCTTATTCATTAAGCTGTGCCAATTTTCCTGCAAATCGAAAGATATATAGGGACTTTAGTGGACTATTTACTTAAAATCGGTCGAAACTATGTATTGGAGCTATATCTAAATCTGAATCGATTTTCGAAACTTTGCAGACATCATTCTAGACTTAATTCAGTACGCTATGCCAAATTTAGTGCAAATCGAAAGATATATAGTGACTTTGGTACACCAATTACCTTAAATCGGACGAAAATATATATGGGAGCTATATCTAAATCTGAGTCGATTTTCCCCAATTTCAATAGGGTTCGTCCTTGGGCCAAACAATTGAGCTGTGCCAAATTTCATCCAATTCGGATCATAAATGCGACCTGTACTTTGTTTACAATTTAACATGAACAGACTCACGGACGGACATGCATAAATCGACTCAGAAAGTGATTCTATGCATATTCTCAAAAGGAACCATGGGTCTATCTCGATTATTTTTGCCTGTTACAAACATATGCACAAATACATAATATCCTGTACAACAGTGTGGTGAAGGGTATTAAAAAAACATAGAAATAGAGAAACCTGCTACAACGCACTTACTTTTTCGAGCTTGTAGAATGCGAATATTTTTATTACTTATACCGAAATCTTCTATTTTTTAAGGTGTAATTTATGCATTTTCAATGGGAATATTCTTATATTCAAATGTCAAAGCTCGTCGAAATTGATAGAGTCTAATTGGTACTGTCCCAATCACATCTTCACGTTTGACAAAAAAAAAAAAAAAAAATCATTCAGATGGATGTCGGAACTTTATGCTGGCCACTGCATTACTTGAAAATTTAGCTCACCAAGATATTCTCTAATAATTTTGTTCGTTTGTCTTTGATCACCATCCTTCATAAAAATTACTTCTTCAACAGAATATGAGTTATTGTCTACAAAAACTTGTCGATATGGTTCTGCAAAACACAGGGTCCACGGTCCCACAAATAAAATATCTTCCCATATCATGACGTTTTCTGAGCCGTGCTTCACATTTTATCATCGGCAATACTAGTAGTGCTTACCGTCGGATTCAAAACTATAATGCGACGGGAACGGTTCTTCACACCGTTAACAGACTAACGAGTTTGACGATTGCCAATGAAGAATATTTTAGTTTGAAAACCTATAAATTTTCATTTCCCTTATCATTAGATGTATGTCCACATTTCTTAGAAATGTTTTACGAACTCTAATTGCAGGTTTGTGAACAATGGAACATGGTTTTTGTAGCCTCATGACTACAAATTGGCACACCTTAAGTTCTTCTACATGTCCCAAGGTAGAACAGTATCTTTCGCTCAAGATTTTTGGCGTTGAGTTTTGTTCCGATAAGGAATATGGTGTCTCCGGTGACTATTTTAAAATGTTGCAAAAGGGAATGCCAAATTTAAAATATAATCCACCTCATGGTGGAGATAAAAAAAAATCAATCTGGTTAGATAATTCTCAGCCGGTTACAATTATCATCCTGGAAGCTACCATTTCTACCCATGGTAATTGCAATAGTAAAGAAATATAAGTATGTACATCACCATTAACACCTTTCAAATGTTGAGGGCGTACAAAATCACAAACATATTCACAATATCTGCAATTATGTGCACATTTTCTCAGGTGTAAACTCACAAAAAGGACAACATAGAATAACACCCTTAGATGCCTACAGTTGTGTGTGTGTGTGCGTGGTGCGACTACCCATCATTAGATGTTCGTTTTAATGCTTTTATTATGTCACACTTGCCAAACTTTATGTCGTTCAGTAAATTTTGGGTTTTTTCCTTCATGCCAAAACTGAACGAATACATCCACACACACACACACACACAGAGAAAACACACCTTCGAAATTTAAAATTATTCTTGTGCACCTGTAAGGCACTTCATTCTATTGGCATCCACCTGCTGCTCACCACTTAACGATAACACGGCAATGAAGGTGTGTGTGTGCGCTGTTCAGCGACATCAGGACTCTGACTACTTTTAATATCCTGTCTTTTTGATGGCAGTCGAACAGAGTTGAGCGCTATGTGAAGCCAAGATTCGAATTGAGTTGAGTGACAATGAACGACATTACCGACTGTTACACGTCGTTGTCATCGTTGAACATTGAGGATCCTTGTTGAAAATCAATTTCGTGCATCATTGTTTGTCTTGTGAAGTGCTCTGGAAAATTTAGTTGTGATTCCATCTAAATTCAACTGCAGCCATCCGGTTGATGGAGACATTGATGGCGTCGGCGATAATCATGATGAAGATTGCGATGTCGACGACTATAATGATGATTATGCCTTGATTAAAAGGACTACAGTGATTACTATAATTTAAAATAGTGTATCAAAATGTGTGTGTAGGTGTGTAAGTTAATGTTTGGCTAAAGGTATAAATCTTTTTAGTTTTGGAGTTCTCTTAAATTTCGCCCAGCTAAAACTCATTTCGTATCACTTGAGAATTTCGAAGACACTAAATTAAATATTAAATTTAGTTAATGATAATGTACAAAATGTTATTGCAAAGGGAGTAAGAGAAACATTTTGAATTGTTGCAAAATTATTCATGCCGTAAGTGGCAAATGAGTTTACAAAGTCCTTATAAACTCAACTCCGAACAATGGATAATGTGTTAACACTTCAATCATTTACACAAAATAAATAATGTGATAATTGAATTTGGAAAACTATTGTTTTTCGAAATGACAACATCATAAATTATTCTTTAATAGCAAATGAAATTAATCAACCGGAATGAAGGAATGATAGATGACAACGTTTATGGGCATTGGAAATAATTGTTACAGTAATTCAAGCAAAATGTATACCTAACGACATTCACACCTGCTCAGGACATAATGCTATATGGGACTATTAGAACATTTTGATGAAAACAACAATTTATATAAATTCCTGTCTAAAAATCTTTTGATCCAGTTAATTAAAAAAAAAACGTCACTATAATCGTAATACTGAATAATGGAATAAGTTTTAGCGTGGAAACTTAGGCGTATTAGTTATGTATGTTACTGTTTTGGAAACTATACGCACCCTTGTATAATGACGATTAAAACGAAATTTTGATAGTGTATTAAATTGAGTCTAAAACAAGCAAAAAAGTGTGAGTCTGTGTTGCCGACAGATATATACCCTCAGCCTTGGTATAGTCACTTGTATATAACCATAGTGGTGTAGGGAATCATATAATAGGTCGCTTACGAATTTGGCCCTTTTCTTACTTCAGATTGAAATTTATATTTATTCCTTCAAAACACTGTGGTACAAAGTATTATCATTTAGAATCATTTTCTGCGTCGATTTATGCACGTCCGAATGCAGATTTAGATATAGCAATCATATGTCTTTTCTTCGGTTTTTTTGTAAATTGTGCACTTAAGACCCAAAGTTTCTGCGACTGGAGAAAGGCATGATGTCAGTGCGTTCATTTATAGATAAAGGTCACATATTTTATTTCGTTCAATTACTCTCGTAGTGACATTGACATGATATTGTTAGGATACAAATGTAGAACATACCCAAATCATATAGTCGGCCCAGCTCGACTTTACTACATTCCTTACTGGTTTTATACCCTTATTATACATATGTTTGTAACAGGCAAAAGGAAACAAAATAGACCCATAGTTCCTTTTGAGAATATGCATAGGACTTTGACACAGCTCATTATTTGACCCAAATGGTGCTCTAAAGATTGTGTCAAATTGGTTTTAAATCGATTTACATATTTTTGGCCCATTGTAAGCAAACGACTGCCCGAATGGAATGTTATTAAGCATATGTGCAGAATGACATGTGAATTGATTGTTATCATGAAATTTTGAATGTAGGATGGGTTCTGACCAAAGAAGATCCTGGAGGCCTCTATAGTACACGAATAAGGGTCGGTCGATATAAAATGACAAAATTTGAATCGCATGACGTAAATGTTTACTCGTTTAGCCTCTAATCGATTAATAGGACACAAATATCGTGAAATATGACCCAGACTCGGAATTTAAATCTGCAGAAAATAATATTTCGGTGGTGGTTGTGTAGGTTATCATATAGATGGCCCCGTCCGATTTATTACTTTCTTTACTGACTTTTATTAGTTTTCATATTTGTTCATATTTTACAACAACATCTTTCTCTACAATTTCCAGTAAACTATTAAATCTTATTTTAACATAACATGGTTATAGTAAATAAATTAGATTAAACACTTCACTCTAGACCCATATATAGGAGCTATATCTAAATCTGAACCGACGCAATTAAGTACGATATGCCAAATTTCGAAGGATATATAGGGTCATTGGTGCACCAATTACCTTAAATTGGATGAAATTATATATGGGAGCTATATCTAAATCGGAAACGATTTTCTCGAAACTTAACGCACATCATTCTAGACCCATATATGGGAGCTATATCTAAATCTGAACCGATTTTTACGAAACTTAACACACATCATTTTAGACCTTATTCATTACGCTGTGCCAAATTTCGTGCAAATCGAAAAATATATAGGGACTTTGGTACACCATTTACCTTAAATCGAACGAAATTTAAATATTATTTTACCCAATTTTAACAGGGTTCGTCCTTGGGCTGAACAAATGAGCTGTGCCAAGTTTCATCCAATTCTGATCATAAATGCGATCTGTACTTTGTTTACATATTAACATGGACAGACGGACGGACAGACATGCATAAATCGACTCAGAAAGTGGTTCTTTGCATATTCTCAAAAGGATCGATTATTTTTGCCTGTTGCACAAAGACATAATACCCTGTACCACAGTGAGGTGAAGGGTATAATGAGGTACATTTTTTAGCAAAAGATATTTACACCTGTATGGGATTTTATGTTGAGTTGGGGCTATATCAAAAAGTTGATGAAACATACTTGACAATTTCTCCAAGAAATGAACATCAATCACAAATAAATCCTACCCTAATTATTCTTGTCCAAATTTGTATATGGTACAGAGCAAAAGGAAATGAGGTAGACGCAATGTTTACTTTTGAGAATTTTGATTTATGCATGTCAATCTGCCCGTCCATATATTCTTGTGAACAAAGTACTGGTCGCATTTATGATTCGATTTGAATGAAATTTCGTAGAAGTAACTAATTTTATGCAAAGACAAACCCAATTGATATTGAAGAAATCGGTTCAGATTTAGATATAACTGTCATATATATTTTTGTCCGATTTTATGTAAATGGTGCACCAAATTGAGACAACATTTTGTACAGTCCAGTTTATGCCTTTGAAGTTTTGTTAAAATCTGTTCAGATTTAGATATAGCTCCCATATAGTTTGGTCCAATTTTATATAAATGGTGCACCAATCTGCCAAGGTTAGTCCGATTGAGAAAACATTTTGCAAAATGTACTCAAATTAAAACAGGTTGACGTACGTGAGGATTTGTTGAAATTGGTTGAGATTTAAATATAGCTTCCACATATTTTCGTCCGATTGAGACGAAATTTTGTATAGCGAGTCAATTGAGTCACGAATGATGTAAGTTAAGGTTTGTTGAAATCAGTTCAGTTTTAGATATAGGTCTTATAAATATTTTTATCCGATTTTATGTAAAGGATGTACCGAAGTGCCTATGTATATTCTGTATACACGTAATTTGGCAGCGGGTATGACTTTTAGTCTACAATGTTTTGTGTTTATATGTTAAGTTTGAAATCGGTTCATATTTAGATATAGCTCCCGTATATGTGTTAGTCGGATTTTATGAGAATGATTCACCCTTGGTCCTGTTTCCTTTGCCCACTATTAAGTTTAGCATATTGAATAGAGTCTAGTATGACGTGTGTTAAGTTTTGTGGAAATCGATTCAGATTTAGATATAGCTACCATATATATTTTCGTCCGATTTTATGGTGCACCGAGGAGCCTACGTTTGTTCACCTTACATTAAATAAAGCGTAATCGGTTCAGGTTTAGATAAGCTTTCGTATATATTTCCATTCGATTTCATCAAAATGATTTCCCAAATAACTAAAGTTATTCGGATTGGGAGGCATTTGTTTACAACGTACAAAATTGAACCTAGAATAACGTGTATTGGATTTTGTAAAATTTATTCAGATGTAGATATAACTTCTATATTTTTTTGTCAGAATCTATGCAAATTGTGGACCAAATAATAAATGTTTCTCCCATCAATGCATTTTAGACAGTACACTGTGCAGCAGCATACCAAATGGCGTATGTTACGGTTTGACACATATTAAGCGGAATCTTAGCCATTACTTGACTAATGTTGGGGTTTAAATCCTCAAGAATTGAAGGTTTGTAATGATGTGATCCTTGTGGACAGTTGAAATATCTCTGGCAATAAAGCGATATTCGCTCGAGTTGTGTGATATATGACACCGTCTTGTTTAAACCCCTTTTTGATAGTCAGAAGATGACTGATGAACTCTATTGAAAATCGGTGCGGACTTACATACAGGTATCCCATTGGTTGATTTCCTTAAATGGTGCTCTAAACTCCCAAGGGCTGTACGATGAAGGCGAAATGTTGCAGAGCGTTCCTAATTGAATATTTAAAAAATCCTTTCAGAAGATATAGCTCTCATATACATTTTTGATCCGTTTTACGAATATGGTGCACCAAATTCCATAATTTGTTGGAGTAGGTGCAGGTGCCATATAAATTTGGGTTCGATTCCATGCAAATTGCGCATAACGATGAATCGAGTCTAAAATTTTCACAACGTACCAAATTGAGTCTAAAACAAGCAAGAACGTTGGTCTGACCGAACTTGTTATTGTCTCCATCGTGAGGTTTACATTAAAAATACCTCTAATCGTTTAAGTCCTTTATAAATGACGATCTATGCCATGGTAAATTTTTGGTTGTAAGATTGGAAACCCATTAAAAACAAACTAGATCTAATTAATTAAAAAACGCCACTATGATCTTCGTAATACCGAATAATGGGGTTATACAAGTTATGACGTGGACACTATGGCGTATCAGTTATGTATGTTACCGTTTTGGAATCCATACGCACCCATGTATAATGGGTGTATATTAAAGGTGAACTTTGGTTCTGCGTATTCGATTGAAACGATAAATTGTGTACTGCGTATTAAATTGAGTCCAAAAAGTGTTAGTCAGTGTTGCCGACAGATATCGAATCTAAATCTGTCCGAATGAAATTTAATAAAGCATAGGTGCAGAATGACATGTAAATCGAATGATGTTAGTTTTTTTTTTTTAACATGGTACAGGCATCAGTTATGGACCAATGTTTACAGGATGATATGGACAAAAAACTTTATTATACCCTTCACCACACTGTGGTACAAGGTAGTATGTCTCTGTGCATATGTTTGTAACAGGCAAAAGGAATCGAGATAGACACATGGTTCCTTTTGAGAATATGCATAGAATCTCTTTATGAGATTTATGCATGTCCGTCCGTCCATCCATGTATTTTTGTGAACAAAGTACAGGTCGCATTTATAATCCGATTTGCATAAAATTTGACTTATTATTTGTCTCCAGGAAGAACCTTATTGAAATAATGAAAAAATCGGTTCAGATTTAGATATAGCTCCCATATATATGTTCGACCGATTTAATGTAAATGGTGTACCAAAGTCGATTTGCACAAAATTTGGCATAGCGTACTGACTTGAGTCTAGAATGATGTGTGTAAAATTTCTTGAAAATCGATTCAGATTTAGATATAGCTCCCATATATATGTTTGATCGATTTAATGTTAATGGTGTACCAAAGTCCCTATATATCTTTCGCTGTGCACGAAATTTGGCATATCGTTCTGAATTATATCTAGAATGATGTGTGTTAAGTTTCGTAAAAATAGGTTTAGATTTAGATATAGAGCCCATATATTTTCGCCCGATTTAATTTTATATATTTCCGATTGACTTCGTGTTAATTGGGCTCCAGATATTCAACGGGTGCCCGATTGATATTTGATTTTATATAGTTTCGTCCGATTTTAAGTAAGTGGTTCACCAAAGACCCAAAGGTAGGACGATTAACACAAAATGTTGCACAACGTACCGAAGTTAATGTAACCTAGCTTGTGGAAAGTTTTGAAATCGGTTCAGATTTGGATAAAGCTCCTATATATATTTTCTCCCGATTTTTAGTACATGATGCGCCAAGAACTCAAAATGTGGCCGAAATGCACAAAACATACTTAAATTAGTATAACCCTATATAAGAAGCAACCATATATCTTACCAAATGAAAAATTTAGTATAGGTTGCAGAACGACATGTTTATGGATCCATTTTCATGTTAATGGTCCTTCAAAAATTCGACGTCTGTTGGAATTCATCTGTTGAATATACCCAAAGTGTTGAAGGGCATCATATAGTCGGCCCAGTCCGACTTTACTACTTTCCTTACTGATTTTTGTCAGTTTTTCTGGTCTCTCTAGAGGTCACAATTATGACCCGAACATTACGAAACATTACACGGAAAACGGTTCTAACCATAGAATTTGCATACTGTTTTAAGGGCACCCCCCATTCTCGGGATCAACATTTTTTTTTTGATTTAATACGATTCTACACTAATTCAAGAATGTCTCTACAAAATTTCAAGTGAAAATCTCAAAACTCTTGAAGATATAGCCGATTTATTGTGTCAGCATCAAGTGACGGCTAAAGGGCTTCTCAAACTTTAAACGCGTTTTCTCTTTTGCGAATGGCGGGCACGATAACTCAAAAACTAATAACCCAATCGATTTCAAATTTGTACACGTTTCTCTGTGAGTGTATAGCTATCGTATGAACTAGGATAAAGCCAATCGGTGAAGATCTTCCTTATTTTTTAACTTGGTTTTTGGTAAAAAATCGCCAATTTTCCGAAAATATTTTTTCAAAGGTCCGCCATTTTGTTAATTTTAGGGCAAAGTCAATAATCCTAGTTCATACTAGAGCCAGACATGTACTCTTTCTAACACCGTTGGAATTTTCGGATTCCGATGTTCCAGTGAGGAGTTATCATGCCCGCCCTTAAAAATGAGGACTTTTCTTTAATTACAAAAAACAACAACAAAGCAATAACAAAAATTTTTTGTAAATTATTTTTCTTCTCTTTTAAATCTTCAATTATATATGTGCAAAGCTACAAACCTTAACAAGGATTGGTATTGGTTTACCAGACCATTGAAAATCTTGAAAAATTTAAATCGAAAATGGGTGGGGTTCCTTTAATGAAGATCGGTTAGTATTTAGAATGTCAAATGAACCCAGACTTTTGTGTGAAAAAAATGGAAAAATTTGAATTTTGTGGCGCCTATATTTACTCCTGGTGGACAGATCCGAGAGCTTAATGGTATATCCAAAAGGAGTGTTCGATCTTTACATGACTACCATTTATATTGTTGTATGCACTTGGATGTGGGAGTTATACTAATTTAAACACAAGTGTCTACGTATTTTGATATGAATTTTAATAATATTACCATTACCAGACTAGAAGGTGAACATATCGCACGGATCTTATATTATTTTTTTTTTTTGGAAGATCACGGTTTGATCAAGGATGAAACGTAACAATTTCGTTGATTATCCGCTAATATTTAGGCAATAGAAGGGCCATAAAGCCTTATTATTGTATGGTTTCCTAATCGCTCTAGAGGCCTCTGTAGTACACGAAAATGGTATTTTGTGTGTAAAATAATCACATTTGAATCGGCGTAAATGTTTACTCGTTTAGCCTCTAATCTGTTAAGAGGATGCAAATATTGCGAAATATGACCCAGACTCGGAATATAGATCTGCAGAAAATTATAGTTCGGTGGTGGTTGTGTATGGTATTGTGTAGTTGGCGCCGTTCGACTTTATTACTTTCATAACTGGCTTTATTAGTTTATACAGTCGAATTCGGATAAGCGAACGCCGTTTTATTGCAAAAATCGGCTAAATGAAAAAAATATTTTAAACCTATAATTCGTTCGAAATTCAAAAGACTTTAGTTCTCTTAAATGAAATACCGATTATTTGATAATCCGTTTAAAATAAAGACTTTTTCGTTGCAAAACCCCAAATATATAAGAAACGAACGCAGTTTAAGAGAAAAATATTATTTATGCAACAGCGACGAAAAAATCATTTGGCGCCGGGTTCACTTAATCCACTTTTACCAACCAAATGTATTGTTTGTTTACAAAATTTTAATTGGCAGTTACAGATAAAAAGGCAACATGTCTACGGTGAAGGTAAGTTCATACTCACTTCATTTCATTATTTATTAATTTCACTTTTTTTAGAGATTGAAAAATAAACACACCAGCCTGACGATTCAAAACAAATATGATATTTTGAATAAATTGAATGCAGGGTTTTCCAGAAGCGATTTTTGCAATCAGTTCAGCTGTAGTCCATCCACAATTACAAGACTTATCCAAAATAAGGATGTCCTTACCAATATTGCGCAACAAAATAAGAATATGTCTAAGAAGAGAATGAGAGTTGGTGCCAGTGAAGAAGTAGAGAACGCCCTACTATTGTGGTTCAGAGAAATGAGGTCGAAGCAAGCAACTTTGACAGGTCCTTTGCTGTTGGAAAAAGCAAAGTTTGTTTGCCAATAAACTTAGCGTCAACTTTGAACGAAAACAGGGTTGGCTTGAATGGTGAAGCAAAGAGAAAACATTCATTTTAAAAAATTACATGGTGAGCAAAGTTCCGCCAATAGTTCTTCGCAAATGAATGGCTGACCAACATATTACCGGCTTACCTTCGTGAGTATTCGGAGGATGAAATATATAATGCTGACGAGTCAGCCCTTCTCAATACAGCAGTACCATCTGGAACTCTTGCAAATAAATCTGATATTCTTTCTGGAAGAAAACTTCAGAAGGACAGACTTACACTTCTCTTTTTGGCAAATTCTACTGGCAGCCACATTCAGTTTTATTGCATAGGAAAATCGCAGAACCCTCGCTGTTCCCGTAAAATATTTTACCAACTCTAAAGCATGGATGACTGCTGTTATATGGACCAATATAATGAAAGATCTCGATACTAATTTTAATGAAATCGGAAAGAAAATTTTACTTTTTGTGGACAATGCAGCATGCCATAAGATATGTGATGGTGCAATTTTGGATAATATACAAATAGTTTTTCTTCCGGCCAATACGACTTCTTTGATTCAGCGATTGGACCAAGGAATCATTCGATCGTTCAAAGCTCAATATCAAAAAAAGCTTTTACATCTAGAATGTGGACTTTCCTTACAGGAGTATTCAAAAAAGGTAGATATCTTAGAAGCTCTGACGATGATACAAACAGCTTGGTCGGTGAAATTGAAAATCTTATTGACATTGATAAAAATGTAGATTGTTACGGAGTATTGACTGACGAAGAAATCATAGAGCTGGTGAGGTTTACGGCTAATAATGAAAATAAAGAAAACGATGATGATATTTTTAACAAACCTAGTTCGAGAGAAGCATTAGAAGCTTTTTACGTAATCAAATCATTTTTGAAGACAACAGTGATGCTTTAACTAAAATAAACGATCTCGAAAAAATAATGTGTCAAACACATTAAAAACAATTCACCCAAAGAAAAATAAATGACTATTTTAATTCAAGCTCTTTAATATAATTAATTTTGTACTTTATATTTATATAAATATGTGAAAACAAATTATTGTTATTAACTCAAGTTCCTTAATTTTCTTTTTTACTCTTTATAATGGATATATAATTTTTAAATATGTTAATTTAACTACCTAATAAAATGAATTTAATTTATAAATAGGTTTTAGTATATGTGTATTTTCTCATTTCTCTTTATATGCTGACATCGTTTAAGCGCAAGGAGTTTCATTTATCGGAATCCGTCTAATTGAAAATCCCGCATAAGAGAAAAAAATTACTGAAATTTGGCGTTTTCGCTTAACCGAATTCGACTGTATATTCGTCATATTTTACAACAAAATCTTTCTCTACAATTTCCTGTATTATTACTATTTAAATTTTTTTTTTAACATAACATGGTTATAGTAAATAAATTAGATTACATATTTCTAAAGCCGTAAAAATAGAGATCTTAAAAAACCAAAGAGGATATTACAATGGTTATTTATTTATTTCGATTTACATCCGTCTTTGTGGGAGATTGGGAGGAGAATATTCTAAAATTATTACAGTTATTCATTTAAGTATCAGCATATTCACAACACTCACACACACTCTGACACACATTGAAGGATTATTTCGCATGTTAACTTTTAAGACAAACGAAGAAAATATTTTATATGTGTTGTGTTAGGGTTGTTCATCGACATATCGACCAAACAAATTTTGTGTGGGAAAATCTGAATCTTGAAAAGAAAATTATAAAAATACTTCTATCGTTTCATGAGACGTGTTTACTATTATAATATATATTATTCCCATATTCATTTATATATTTTAAATATTTGATTATTGTGTAGACAGTGGTGAGATAACATGACCATGCATGTAACTACATACATACAATATTGATGACATTTGTATGCTAACATATTTTCTATCTTCCAGATATACAAACTCAAGACCTTTTTTACAGAAAGTTTACTCTGCAAAAAATGAATTTGTTACAAATATCTTTTCGAACACATTCATACGCTCACAAAACACATTTTTCATTCACAAACACACACACACATACATACCTTCTCATTTGTATGCACTTAATGCAAAAAGATGAGAAGTTATTTAATGCATGTCATAAGCTAAGGTCTGCTCCAGGAGCAAGTGTTAACTATAAATTATAAAATGCCTTTCCATCTCCCCCTTCGATGTATATCCTTATCTTTATGGCATAGATTCGATGTTTAGCAGGATGTGTATGTATGTGTATGTTTGTGTGCAAGTCCATATATTTAGTTTTGTATACCGTCCAGGGTATATGTTATTCCCTTCTGCTAACTTTAATGGGAAATATTTCTTCTTGGGGTTACTGTTTGGTCTTCTGGTTTTCTTTATTCGTATTTTAGTTTGTGGTCTTGGCATTCATTTTCTTTGCAAGAGGTGTAGTACACTACTAGAGTAATATAGATGTATTTGTTGCATTTAATGGTACAATATGATTGTCAGGAAATACATATCTTTCGTTTAATGTGAGGTATATTTGTTTAGAATAATGAATTTAAAAATTTTGCTCATTACACTGAGCAAAAATATTTTGAGAGAGTAAATTCCTTCTTTTTGCAAGTCAATTTTTAGTTATGGCGGGATTAAATTTCCTTGGTAACTTTAATGTTCATAAAATTTTAGATAGGGTCTCAAAAGACAAGAAATCAATTTTTGTTTAATATTGTTATTCTTTTCACTCTTACCCAATCACTGTTG
>NW_026873147.1:0-14186 GCF_032173495.1 Musca vetustissima | reverse complement strand
AATGGTGTATACAATTTGCCAGTTTTCTTTTCAAAAAAAGAGTGAGCAAATATTTCAACCCACACATAATGTGTCACATACATACATTTCATCGCATTTTTCACCACAAGAATGATAAACTGAGCTTAGCATTAAAGTTAAATGGTGTAACATTACATGAGAAGAAACTTAAGCAGCAGCAACAAATACAACAACATTCATAATAAAGATATGAAGTTAAAAGGGAATTAGGTTTGATCTTATCGACTCGAATATACCCTTCCGAAGCCATATATATATATATATATATATATATATATATATATATATATATATATATATATATATATATATATATATATATATATATATATATATATATATATATATATATATATATATATATATATATATATATATATATATATATATATATATATATATATATACGGATGACGTAAATTGCTGTGAAAATTGTCAATAAATGAATAAAATAAAACGGTTCACCATACCCCTCATACTTCATTACAAATAACCTTTTGAGATTATAAGCCGATCTTCAGAAGAACTAAAAAGTGACATTATAAGTGTATACCAATATAGTTAATCATATACAACTTGAGAAGGAACCACATGAGACCGTGGATGGTCCTCGTTCCTTTGAAAAAATCGATTTTTCGAACGAAAGAAATTTTTGCGGAAATTTTGCAATTTATGCCCGTGATTATTTTGTTTGTCCTTAGCTATAATACTAGTTTGTGCCATGGTGATTCAAACAAATCGTATGTGACCTAATCACCCATATGTTACCTATCAAATCGTTTAAAGTTACAAATTGCATGACAAACTCTATACAGCTCCCCAACATTTTGTAGAGTAGCCCAAAAGGATAACAGGAAACGTAGCATGCAGTAAAAGGATAATGTTGCGAGTTGTAGAAAATATGTTTTTCATGTTAAAATCTTCCTGTATTTGGGGAAATGGGCTCAGTAAAGTAAGGAACGAACAAAAAAAAATAGACACACTTTGAATTTTGATCCCTACCACCACTGGCATAGTTTGGCCCACAGCCTGGCTGACTGACAAACATAGCAATGCTGGCTGCATTTACAACATGATAATTTAGAACTAACGCTCCACTCAACTCTCTGCATATAACCACACAAAAACGTGCGTTGTATTTGTGTGTGTGTGCGTTTATGAGGACTGTGTGGGCTTTTATCCTGCCTGCCTGGCTGACTGCTGCCTGTAAGCCCTTTCATATTCACAGGATATTAATGTTTGATTCTAACAGGGTTACAGGCTTGAATACTTGACTACAGTGCTTTGTCATTTGATTTAATGTGCTTTATATTGCTTGACAGTCAAACAGCCCTCCTAAAAAAAACTCAAACAGGCAACGAACACTCCCAGGCATTTTTCCCATTCACTCACGTCATTTGGGGCACAACTAAACCGGTGACCCACTTAAGGTACAACAGAACAGTAACATCAGCAGCAACGACAACTAAATTAAAGGATATTTGCTTCTTTTTTCTGTGTGTTCTTCTTGTGAAAAACGACAACAGCAACAGCAAACTGAAAATGAAAAATTCCTGAAAAAAGCCCCAAGCATTTGCTAACTGTTTTCCTCCCGCTTTCACCACAACGCGTTGTTGCATGTAAACTCCTTAAAATGAGCAACAACTGGATTAAAATTCATTTGACTTTTAGTTTTGCAAGCTGTTTTGTGTTGTTGTAAAACTCTACTTTTTAAGTATTGCACTCGTTGTTGTGTTTAAGTGAAAGGAAAAAAGAGAAAGAATAAACATATCTGTAATGCAGGGGAGAAAAAAATTGTTGTTGGGAACAAACAAAACTTCAAGAATGAATTGTTCAAAAAATAACTTTGCATTTATTTCACAACATAATGAACCATAAGAAAACAACAAACAAAAAAAGTTGTTGCAACATTTGTTGCATTACCAGCGGGATTATGTGGTTGCCAATGTAGTTTTATTACGGATTACAGAAAAAATTGGGGAATATAACAGAAAACAGACTATAATCCATATATGAAGTTATCGAGAAATATTTCGAAACAGAGACATTGTGTTTTTATAAAAACGTAATATGGATAACCCTCCATATCGTGAATAAAATAGGAAACACAAATAAAACACATATAAAATATTTTTTCATGACACCATGAACTGTTGCCAGCATCGATGTCTAAAGGTAATTTTCGAGTTTTTGTCACATTTTTGGTGGTATCTCATTTATAGCTAGACGAATGTTGGTCGAGAAGTATGGTCCAATCATACATTCGGGTCAAAGAGCGGAATAAAGAATGAATATTTGTGGATTCTCAGAACCCACGACACCACAATTTTGTTTATTTGTTGTAAACCTCAACGCACAAGAACTCCAAATTTTAGAAATTTTAAATTAAGATTTTTCTTAAAATCTCCAATTTCCAAAAAGTGGACCGATGTTGATGGAAAGTTATATGAGTCTATACCTGGAGAGGGACCAATATTGATTACATCTGGTAGAAAAATGCAGTACGAGGGGCTGCATAAGTGAGGACCGATATAGCCCCTTTTGTGAACCTAACCCTATATATTTTTTCCGAGTTGAATATTTACGACATAAAATAACCAGTGAGCGGAGCAGTATAGTCGGACGGGGTCGACCATATGATACCCTACACAACTTCCACGAAAATCTAACTTTGTGTGGTTCTATATTAAGATCTTTGGCAATATTTGCACTCTCTTGACCTCCACCGTGGGTTGTGTTGTTATGTTCGGTTTTCAATTGTGGCGTATAGATCGGCTCGAAAAAAAATTAATTTTTTCGGTCCACTTCATCCCAATATTATTATCTAATCATCACCGAAAATTACAGGCGTTGTCCTTGACCATACCCGGACCCTCATGGAAAATTTCAAAGCGATCAGCGTTATATTTTCACCTTCTAGGGTGGTAATGGGTTACTAAATAATATTTGAATACGTAAGCACCTATAAATATATACGTGTAACTCACACATCCGAGTACATACGACAATATAATTGGTATCAATTTAAAGGTCAGCAACTCCTCTTGGATATATTTTAAATTTCTTTGGTCTATGTCATTCAGGGGTAAATATATATACTATAGAATACAAATGTTGTAATTTTTCACACAAAAGTTAAGGTTCATTTGACCCGCTAAATCTTTGGCCCGATCCCCTTCTCCATGCAAAAATTCGCGGTGTTTGGGCCATAATTGCGGCCTCTGGAGCGACAAGGAAATCAGACAAAAATAAAGTTTTTGGTCCATTTCACCCACCGATCTTTACCAAAAACAGTAGGGGTCTTCATTGGCCAAAACCCAAAATTTCGTGAAGATTGGTCCATAACTGTGGCCTGAATCGTGTTTACAAATTATAATGGACAGACTGACGGACGGACACACATGTCTAGATCGACTCAGCTACCCTACACAACTTCCACGAAAATCTAACTTTCTGTGGTTCTATATTCTGAGCATGGGCAATATTTCGATATATTTCCACACTCCTGACCGATTAGAGGTCAACCAATATTACTAATATTCAGAATCGTGTTTACAAATTATAATGGACAGACGGACGGACGGACACACATGTCTAGATCGACTCAGCTAGTCGTGATATGACGATCGGTATACTTAAAGGTGGGTCTAGGACCAATATTTCGCGGTGTTACAAACTCTTGTGGCTGCACAAAGCTATAATACCCTGACAACATAGTTGTGTAGGGTATAAAAATTTCGTCACTCTAGGTTTTGGTTGATTTGAGCCACGGAGTATTGACCGATCATCATCTAAAGAGCCGTTCTTTGTTTTCTCGAGGTGATAATTTCACCATAAAAAAAAAATTGCCCACTTAGGTTTTGCTTGATTTAACCCTCGGAATATTGACAGTCGTTCTAAGTATTTGGTCAGATCCCCTTCACTGGGTAAAATGTGTTATGTTCTGCATATAATATTTGTCTGTAGAGCGACTAGAAAATCTGACAAAAATAGAGTTTTTGGTTCTTTGCACACCCTAAATATCATCTCCACAACACGGAAAACATGTAAAAGTTCAAAGCGATCAGCACGACATTTCCGACCTATAATGGGGTAATAGTAATAATAAACCAGTAAATAAGGTAGTAAAGTCGGACTGGGCCGAGTATATGATGCCCTTCACCACTTTGGGTATATTGTACATATTTAACCTTACAATTGCATGTCAATGTTCTCTTCTGCAACCTATGATGAATTTAATTTCATTCGCGCAGATTTAGAGTCGTATGCGTACCGTAGACTCAATTCATTCCGCTATGCCAAATTTCGTGCTAATCGATGTATATAAAGGGACTTTTGTGCACTATATACCTATATTCCGGAAATTTAAGACACTAGACTTAATTCATTATGATTGGCAAATTTCGTGCAAATCGAAGGATACAATGGGACCATTTACCTGAAATCAGAAGAAAATATACATGGGTGCTATATCTAAATCTGAACCGATTTTCACGAAATGTAACACACATCGTTCTAGGCTTAATTCATTATGTTATGGCAAATTTCGTGTAAATCGAAGGATATAAAGGAACTTTGTTGCACTATTTACATAAAATCGGACTAAAATATATATGGGAGCTATATTTAAAAATCCGCAGTATTCTGGGACAACTTCCACGATAAACGGAAAGAATACAATAAATTGACATGGTCCGCCAAACGCAACTCCTGGAAGCTGCTCTGCGTTTCAAAAATCAAGAAATTTCTATCCAAGACCTACACCAAACCCGAAACTATGGTATACGGCGAGGGTAATAGGATAGAAACAATCGAGGAAACACTAAGGTTCCTAACGAATGCTCACTTCCCATCGAACACATCGACAATGGACGATGTCATGACAGATAGGGAAGAAAGACCAAAGGAACCAATTATTGACAAGTCAATGGTGTTAGACGCCCTAAAAAGCTTCTCATCATTGAAAACGGCAGGACCAGATAAGATCAGAGGAACCAAATATTGACAAGTCAATGGTGTTAGAAGCCCTAAAAGGCTTCTCACCATTGAAAGCGGCAGGACCAGATAACGTCTTCCCCGAGTTATTACAAACAAAAGGCGGTATTTTTATCACCACATCTAGCCGCACTCTTTAATGCTTAAGGTTGACGTACACACCGAAAGCCTGGCAGGAAGCCAGGGTAGTCTTTATACCCAAGCCCAATAAGCCAAACTTCTTCCCTACTCAAAACCATGGAACGTACAATCGACACCATGATAAAGATATACTGCAATACGCTGAAATACAAACAAAATGCGTATGTAAAGGGAAGATCAGGGGAAACCGCTTTACATGAGGTAGTACACCATATTGAGGGCACCTTCGCTGAAAAGATGTATACCTCTGCGGTATGCATTGACATTGAAGGAACCTTCAACAATGTCAGCACTAATACGCTTATCCAATAGACTGGCTTAGCTATATGTTAAGGAATAGATGGATAAGCTGTAGCATACATGCCATAACAGTCAGAGACAAAGTAGGTCAGGGAACACCACAGGGAGGAATTTTGTCACCGCTCTTTTGGGTAACCACCACTAATTCTTGATTTGAACTTTCTTCTAGAGCGCACAACAGGCCTAATTTGGCTTATGTGTATGTCATTCTCATGTTGGACGTGTGGTGGTATCATCCACCCCTCTTTTCAACCTAACCTAATATCTAAATCTGAACCGATGTTCACCAAATTCAATAGGGTTCATCATTGGGCCAAATAAATGAGCTCAACAATTTAATAGGGACAGACGGACGGACATGCATAAATAGACTCAGAAAGTGGTTCTATGCATTCTATGCATATTCTCGAAAGGAACCATGGGTCTATCTCAATTACTTTTCCTGTTGCAAACATTTGCCCAAAGACATAATACCCTGTACCAAAGTGTGGTGAAGGGTACCCAGAAAAATCTACTAATATTTATAATTTTTAACTCCCAAAAAATTAGAGGTATCTTTATGGGGATGCTATGCACAGACGGGGACCTTATTCATAATTTTTAGTCCGGAGATTTGGTTTTCAACTTAAAATACAAAATAATATTCAGTAAAAAAACTTGCATAGCCGATTATCGAACTTTATCTTCCAGCAGACAAATCTATGAAAAATTTTGGCGATCTATTTCAATTCGTATAGAGACCAGATATATATATTTTTTATAGAATCGAAAATAAGTATTTAAGAAAACTTATCTCATAGTTCAAAAAAATCAGGTTTTCTGCTATCATCATAAGTCTTCAAATTTTGAAGGTTGGGCGATTGGTTCAAGATTTTATTGCAACACTGTACAATTAGTTTATGATGCCATATTTTCAATGACATTTTGTCAAATACTGAATTCATTTAGATAATGGTGTCCTATAACGTCATCAAATACCAACCCTTGTAGAAATTCTGCATACCATATTGTTAACACTCATATATTTTGCAAAACCCAATTCCGTACATAACAACAAACACCATTTACTTTTAATGACAAATATCCTCGAGTCATTTTATATCTCGAGTTTATCACATGATGACACAATTTTCGCCAAATGAATCACATTTCCAGTTGGTGTTCAGTCACTCGTCCCCTCCAAAATCACTTATGCAGCCGTAAGGAAATTAAATTATTGCACTTCTATTCCGCATCTACCCTCCACACATCGCTCTAATCCATTTACAATACTCCATCATAACAAACCGTTTTTATGTGTTGTAACATTAACTCACGCCTCGGGTTAAAGCTGTACAATTTCAAAAAAGAAAAAAAAAAACGAAAAATTATTGTTGTAAAATAAAGTCATGTGATGTGGCACGGTGATGGCTTTTTATTATCGCCGCAATAAATTTCATGTTATGCGAAATGCCACAAGCAACAGAAATGCGAGAAAAAAGGGAAGCGCCAACAGAAATGAAACGACGGCGTTATAGAAATTACGCAAAATTATGTCTTTGCTTTCATTTGGTTCTGGGGCTGTTGCTGACATGACGAACTTTGGGCTCATTCACTCGTTGCCATGGTGGGGATCGTATTTTTCTCTGTTTGACTATGCGGTGCTTTTTCATCTTTTTTTTCTTACTTTGCTTGCTTTCAGTTTTAAGGAAGAATAAATATTTTACTTTATCATTGTCACATTCACCGAAAGAGAATGGGTGTAACTGCCACAAATGCCACTTAGTGCAGTAACGGTTATACTACGGAGTACTTTTTCTGTTTGTTTTGTCACAGCAGTGTGCGGAGAAAAATTAAAAATTTTCCCGCCGTTAAGGCGTGTCTGTAAAGTAAATTAAAAATCATTTCAAGTCGTCTATATGCAGAACAAACTGTGAACATTCGGTTGTTAAGTGTTGCCAAAAGTGCTAAAAATTGTAAAAAAGTTCCAAAAAAGTGCAAAATATGTATATAAAGAAATTTACTAATAGTTTATAATGAGATCTACATTTCTTAAAAAACCAGCAAGGAAAGGAGTAACGTCGGACGGGGCCGACTATATGATACCCTTCACCACTTTGGGTATATTCAACAGATGAATCATAATAGACGTCCCATTTTTAAAGGAATGAACCGATACTAAATTTTTATTTGGTCAGATATAGAAGCTATATCTAAATCTGAACCGATTTTCAGGAAACATAACACACATCATTCTAGACCTAATTCATTACGCTGTGCCAAATTTCGTACAAATCGAAAGATATATAGGGACTTTGGTGCACCATTTACATTAAATCGGACGAAAATATATATGGAAGCTATATCTAAATCTGAACCGATTTTCACGAAACTTTGCACACATCATTCTAGACCTTAATCATCACGCTGTGCTAAATTTCGTGCAAATCTAAAGATATATAGGGACCGTTTACCTTAAATCGGACGAAATATATATATGGGAGCTTTATCTAAATCTGAACCGATTTTTCCCAATTTCAATAGTGTTCGTCCTTGGGCCAAACAAACAAAACAAACAAATGAGCTGTGCCAAATTTCATCCAAATCGGATCATAAATGCGACCTGTACTTCGTTTACAATTTAACAAGGATAGACGGACAGTGTGATTCTATCCATATTCTCAAAAGGAACCATGGGTCTATCTCGATTATTTTTGCCTGTTACAATCATATGTACAAAGACATAATACCCTGTACCACAGTGTGGTGAAGGGTATAAACAGTAACGAAAGATCAAAAGTCGGACGGGGCCGACGATATGATACTCTTCACCACTTTGGGTGCATGTAAGACATGTTAATATCTACAACATCCTGTAGATAGAACGGTCATAGAATCTTTGGAGGACCATGGAGATGAAGTCGGGCGAAATGTCTAGATATTTGAACTAATTGAAAACCCCCATACACATACCATTCTGAAATCAATGAAAAATTGCATGTCAAACGGACAGACTTGGATTCTTTGGTGTACCATTTGTATGGAATCGAGTCAAATTATGTATGGGAGCTATATATAAACACATGGACCTAATTGGGCAACCGTTGCATACACAATTTGTTTTTTGTAATCACTATATTCAATTTAATACCCTCTGCCTAATTTCGTGTAACCACCATTTACATAAAATCGAACCTTACTCAATCAGACAAATATTGGGAGTTTGGTGTATCATTCAGAAAAAATTGGACGAAACTATATATGGGAACTATGTCTAAATCTGAAATTTAACAAAACTTCGCAGACATCACTCTGGAACTAATTAGATTCTGTGCAGAATTTCTTTCCCAATCTGACAAATATTGGGAGTTTGGTGTATCATTCACCAAAATATCGGACGAAACTATATATGGGAACTCTATCTAAATCTGAACCGATTAAAAAAAAAAAAAACTTCGCAGACATCAATCTGAATATGATTCAGAACTCTGTGCAAAATGTTGTCTCAATTGGACAATTATTGGGAGTTTGGTGCATCATTCACATAAAATCGGACGAAACTCTATATGGGAGCTATATCTAAATCTGAAGCGATTTTAAATAAACTTCGTAGACATCAGTCTGGACCTAATTCAGAACTCTGTGCAAAATTTTGTGCCATTCGGACAAATATTGGGAGTTTGGTGAATCTTTCACATAAAATCGGACGACCATATATAAATGGGAGCTATATCTAAATCTGAACCGATTTTAACAAAACTTTGCAGACATCATTCTGAACCTGATTCAGTACTCTGTGCAAAATTTTGTGCCATTCGGACAAATATTGGGAGATTGGTGAATCTTTCACATAAAATCGGACGACCATATATAAATGGGAGATATATCCAAATCTGAACCGATTCCAACGCATAGTTCCTTTTGAGAATATGTATAGAATCACTTTCTGTCTGAGTCGATTTACGCATGTCCGTCCGTCCATGTATTTTTGTTAACAAAGTACAAGTCGCATTTATGATCCGATTTGGATGAAATTTGGCACAGTTCTCTTATTTGACCCAAGGACGATCCCTATTGAAATTGGAGAAAATCGATTCAGATTCAGATATAGCTCCCACATATATTTTCGTCCGATTTTATATTAATGGATCCCTAAATTCCCTATATCTCTTTCCATTTCCACGGAGTTTGGCACAGTAAATTGAATTATATCTAGAATGATGTGCTTTAAGTTTCGTGAAAATCGGTTTAGATTTAGATATAGCTCCCATATATATGTTCCCCTGATTTAATGTAAGTGGTACAGCAATGCCCCATATGTATTTTCCAATTGGCACGAAATTTTGCATAACGTACTGAATTAAGTCTAGAATGATGTGTGTTAACTTTCGTGAAAATCGGTCCAGATTTAGATGTAGCTCCCATATATATTTTCGTCCGATATGCATAGGTAATAGGTTCGAATATCTATGTAGATCACATATTTAATTTCGGCTGATTCCATGTCAAAGGTCCTCTAAAGATGATATGTATGTTTTAACTACAGGATATTGTATATATTAGCACGTCTTGTATGTACCCACAGTATAGTAATTTTTTATTCCGTTTGCAACCCTCGAAATATTCGCCTGAGGTCCCATAAAGTACATATATTTGAAGTTTTTGGAAACATTATTAATTCTGATTATACGCTAAACAAATATGTTATCAGGGTATTATAGCTTTGTGCAGCCCCAAGAGTTTGAACGCCGTGAAATATTGGTTCAAGATCCACCTTTAAGTATACTAATCGAAATTTTGCATGTACATTTGGTTCTGACCAAAGAAGGCCCCTATTAATATTTAGAGGATTAAATGGATCACAAAGACATAGACCCGACAGTATATCCAATAGGAGTGGTTGACCTTTAAATTGGTACCAATTATATTGTTGTATTTACTCGGATGTGAAAGTTATACCTAAATATTTAAAGGTGTCCATGTGTTATGATATTACGCCTATAATTTTCTAGTCATTCTAGAGGCCATTTTATATGCAGAAAGTCGCATATTTTACACGGTGAAGAGGATCGGGGCAAATACTCAGAACCGCTGTTTATATGATGATCGGTCAATATTCCGAGGGTCAAATCAAGCAAAACCTAAAGTGACTAAAGTGGCCATATTTGGAGCTATTGACCTATAACAGGTCAAGAGAGTGCAAATATGGCGAAATATTGCCCAGGCTAAGAATATAGAATCGCAGAAAGTTAGATTGTCGAGGCAGTTGTGTAGGGTATCATATGGTCGGCTCTGTCCGACTACACTGCTCCGCTCACTGGTTTGGAATTCTCAATGAGTAGGAAGTCTCCCTAACAAAACTTATCAATATTTACTTATGTTTAGTGTTAGCCCTCATATTATGATTCGTCATTTTGGGGATTTTCGGCTGCAATTTGATACTTTGTTTTACCATTGTGTAGCAAATACAGGGTTGCCCATATTCGACGGACCCATGATTTTTTTTTTTAAATCAAAGAAAAAAATAAAAATTTGGCGGTTGGCAATGTTCATCATTTAATTTGTTCCAAGTAGATTTGTTTACATCAATTTTTGAATATGATATCTCTAAAAGGGCCGCCTCTGGCGTTGATGACATATTGTGCCAGTTTTGCTGCATTTTCCATCGTTTTTGCCCAAATTTCGGCCGGAATAGCGGCTATTTCTTCACGAATGTTGTCCTTGAGCTCTTCTACGGTCCTTGTCCCAAATATCCCCACAAGAAGAAGTCAGGCGGCGTCAATTCGGGCGAACGCGGTGGCCAGTCCAAATCACCACTTTTTGACATCAAACGGCCCGGAAACAAATTCTACAGAAAATCGATTGTTATGCGACTTGTGTGCGGTAGAGCGCCGTCTTGTTGAAACCAGAACTGCCTCATACGCTTTCGACGAATAATTGGCATCACAAAATTGGTCATCATGTCGCGATAACGCTCCTGATTGATGCTAACAGCATGGTCATTTTCATTTTGGAAGAAAAACGGCCCAATGACCGTTTTCGCACTAACGCAGCACCAAACTGTTACTTTTTCGTCATGAAGAGGCACTTCTTGAATCTCCTGAGGATTTTCAGTGGCGTAAAAACGGCAATTTTGCTTATTTACGGACCCATTCAATGTGAAATGGGCTTCATCGGACATGATAATTTTGTTCCAAAATTGCTCGTCATCTTCGGCCATTTCGATGACTCTTTGGGCCCATTCCAATCGACGAGGCTTGTCCGCAGGCAACATTCTTTGCGTCAATTGAATTTTGTACGGGAACAAATGCAAATCAATGCCAATAATCCGTTGTAAAGTGGACCGAGCCATGCCCAGCTGCTGAGAACGGCGTTTTTGGGATGTTGGGATGTTGGGGACCTCTCAACACTGGCTCGTACGCCAGCGATATTCTCGGCCGATCGCCTTGGTCCACCTTTATATGGCCTCTTCGGATTAGAAAGAGCCTTACCAGTCGAAAATTTCGCTTAAACGCTTAATGGTGTTTTTAGAAGGCACACTTCTCACATTTTTTAATGTTTTAAAGGCACGTTGAGTTTTCACAATTGACTTCTTCTGTTGAATGTAAATTTCAACTATTTCAGAGAGCTCGCGTGGCGTGTATTAGTTCATGGTAAAAATCTGCTTGGACTGACGCTTCAAACGCGGTATGTCATTAAGCGATGTGACATCTCTGTCAAAAGTTATGGCGTTGCCAGATGGGTCCGTCGAATATGGGCAACCCTGTACGCCTAGCGAAAATTATCGATACAATTCCACTTTACATATTGAACATGTCTCTATAAAAATTTTCATTTGTAGCCAATGTAGAAATGTGTGCATATTCACTTTAAGGGAACCCCACCCATTCTCGATTTTAATTTTTCAAGATTTTCAATGGGATGGTAAATCAATACCAATGCACGTTAAGGTTTGTAACTTTGCACATATATATTTGAAGATTTAAAAGAGAAGAAAAATAATTTATAAAAAATTTTTGTTATTGCTTTGTTGTTGTTTTTTTTTTGTAATTAAAGAAAATTCCTTGTTTTTGATGGCGGGCATGATAACTCCTCACTGGATCATCGGAATCCGAAAATTCCAACGGTGTTGGAAAGAGTACATGTCTGGCTCTCGTATGAACTAGGATTATTGGCTTTGCTCTAAAATGAACAAAATGGCGTACCTTTGAAAAAATATTTTTGAAAAATCGCCGAATTTTGCGAATTTTGACCAAAACCCTTCACACCAATTACCTTAAATCGGATGAAAATATATATGGGAGCTATATCTAAATCTGAACCGATTGTCATGAAACTTTGCACACATCATTCTATACTTAATGCAGTACGCTATACCAAAAGATTTCCAGGGACTTTAGTGGGCTATTTACCTAAAATCGGGCGAAGCTATATATGGGAGCTAAATCTAAATTTGTACCGATCGCCACGAAACTTTGCACACATCATTCTAAACTTAATTTAGTACGCTATGCCAAATTTCGTGCAAATCGAAAGATATATAGGGACTTTTGTACACAATTTACCTTAAATCGGACGAAGATATATTTGGGAGCTATATCTAAATCTAAACCGATTTTCACGAAACTTGGCATACATCATTCTAGACCTTATTCATTACGCTGTGCCAAATTTCGTGCAAATCGAAAGATATATAGGGACTTATATTACACAATTTACCTTAAATCGGACGAAAATATATATGGGAGCTATATCTAAATCTGAACCGATTTTTATGAAATTTTACACACATCATTCTAGACCTAATTCATTACGCTGTGCCAATTTTAGTGCAAATGGAAAGATATATAGGGACCGTTTACATTAAATCGGGCGAAAATATATATGGGAGCTATATCTAAATCTGAACCGATTTTTCCCAATTTCAAATAAATAAATGAGCTGTGCCAAATTTCAGCCAATTCGGATCATAAATGCGACCTGTACTTTGTTTACAATTTAACATCTACAGACGGACGGACGGACGGACATGCATAAATCGACTCAGAAAGTGATTCTATGCATATTCTCAAAAGGAACCATGGGTCTATCTCGATTATTTTTGCCTGTTACAAACATATGCACAAAGACATAATACCCTGTACCACAGTGTGGTGAAGGGTATAAAAATAAGGAAGATCTTCACCGATTGGCTTTATCCTAGTTCATACAAAAGCTATACACTCACAGAGAAACGTGAAAAAAATTGAAATCGATTGGGTTATTAGTTTTTGAGTTATCGTGCCCGCCGTTCGCAAAAGAGGAAAACGCGTTTAAAGTTTGAGAAGCCCTTTAGCCGTCACTTGATGCTGACACAATAAATCGGCTATATCTTCAAGAGTTCTTGAGATTTTCACTTGAAATTAGTGTAGAATCGAATTAAATCAAAAAATTTTTTGACCCCGAGAATGGGAGCGATATATTTTATTTCGTGGTGGTGTTACCTCTTCGTTAAAATGTATTCTGATTTTTATATAGCTATTATATCTCACCCGATTTTATTTCAAGGGTACACTAAACGCCTTAAGCTTTCTCTAAATATAGTTCTAATATTTTGTACCACAGTGCGATGTATTATCAATCATTTTATTCTATCTAAACATTCACAACATTAAATATTGGTTATAGTTTTCCTCCATCTACCAAATTGATAGCAAACATTTTTATGAATATAGTATATGACTAGACTTTACGACAGAATTAAAATGGCA
>NW_026873146.1:0-14089 GCF_032173495.1 Musca vetustissima | reverse complement strand
TTTGATGCACTACTTACATAAAATCGAACGAAAATATATATAAGACCTCTATCAAAATCTGAACAGATTTCAACAAACCTTACCACACATCATTTTTTCTTTAATTGCTCAATCGGACAAATATTGAGGGTTTGGTGCATCATTCTAATAGCATAGACGAAACTATATATAAGAGCTATATCTAAATCTGAACCGGTTTTAACAAAACTTCGCAGACATAAATCTGGCCCTAATTCAATATACTATGCAAAATGTTGTCTCAATTGAACATATATTGGGAATTTGGTGCATCATTCATAAAAAATCGGGCGAAACTATATATGTGGATGCTATATCTAAATTTGAACCAATTTTAACAAAACTTCGCGGACATCAATCTGGACCTAATTCAGTACTCTGTGCAAAATGTTGTCCCAATCGGACAAATATTGGAAGTTTGATTTATCATTCCCAAAAAATCAGACGAAACTATATATGGGAGCTATATCTAAATCTGAACCAATTTTAACAAAACTTCGCGGACATCAATCTGGACCTAATTCAGCACTCTGTGCAAAATATTGTCCCAATCGGACAAATATTGGAAGTTTGCTGCATCATTCACAAAAAATCGGACGAATCTATATATGGGAGCTATATCGAAATCTGAACCGATTTCAACAAAATTTCGCATACATCAGTTGGGACCTAATTCAGTACTCTGTGCAAAATGTTGCTTCAATCGGACCAATATTGGGAGTTTGGTGCAGTATTTACATTAAATCGGACGAAACTATATATGGGAGTCAAAGTCCGTTAAAGCGGACTTTTTCAAAGTCCTTTAAAGCGTTGATTTATAAAGATTTAATCAAACTCCATTTAAGCGTGTAAGTAATTGAAAATAAATTTTTTTCGATCAATTTTTATACCCTTCACCACACTGTGGTACAAGGTATTATGTCTTTGTGCATATGTATGTAACAGGCAAAAATAATCGAGATAGACCCATGGTTGCTTTTGGGAATATGCATAGAATCAGTTTCTGAGTCGATTTATGCATGTCAGTCTGTCCGTCCGTCCATGTCTTTTTGTTAACAAAGTACAGGTCTCATTTATGATCCGATTTGGATGAAATTTGGCATAGGACACTTATTTGGCCCAGGGAGGAACCCTATTGAAATTGGGAAAAATCTGTTCAGATTTAGATATAGCTCCCATATATATATTTAACCGATTTAATGTAAACGGTCACTATAAATCTTTCGATTTGCACGAAATTCGGCATAGCGTACTGAATTAGGTCCAAAATCATGTCTGCCAAGTTTCGTAAAAATCGGTCCAGATTTAGATATAGCTCCCATATATAGTTTCGTCCGATTTCATGTAAATGGTGCCCCAAAGTCCCTATATATCTTTCATATAAATGGTGCACCAAAGTCCCTATATATCTTTCTGTTTGCACGAATTTTGGCATAACGTGCTGAATTGAGCCTAGAATGATGTCTGCCAACTTTCGAGAAAATCGGTCCAGATTTAGATATAGCTCCCATATATATTGTTTCGTCCGATTTCATATAAATGGTGCACCAAATCCGTATATATCCTTCGATTTTCACGAAATTTGGCAAAACGTACTTAATTGAGCCTAGAATGATGTCTGCCAAGTTTCATGAAAATCGGTCCTGATTTAGAAATATCTCCCATATAAAGTTTCGTCCGATTTCATGTAAATGGTGCCCCAAAGTCCCTATATATCTTTCGATTTGAACGAAATTTGGTACAGCCTTATCATTTATGTCTAGAATGATGTCTGCCAAGTTTCGTGAAAATCGGTCCAGATTTGAATAGATATAGCACCTTTTATTATAGATTGATTTTAGGTAATTGACGCACCATATATATTTTCGCCCGATTTCAAGTAAATTGGACATCAAGCTCCTCATGTTAGTCAGATTGACATCAAAGTTTGCACATCGTACAAAATTGAGCATAAAATTATACAGTTGTGTTTTCTAGAAGTACAGACATAGCCCAACGGATGACCCATTTATATTTGTTTGAAGTCGATTTACATACTTTATGGATAGATCTACGTAGATTCACATTTAGATAAATATCACATATTTTATTTCATCCAATTTCATGCTAATAGTCCTGTTTAATATACCCATAGTGGTGAAGGGTATCATATAGTCGGCCCCGTCCGACTTTACTACTTTCCTTACTGGTTTTAATCTACGCCAATGAAAGTCCCCGGAAAATTTGTTTGCTTTTTATACCCTTCACCACACTGTGGTACAGGGTATTATGTCTTTGTGCATATGTTTGTAACAGGCAAAAATAATCGAGATAGACCCATGGTTCCTTTTGAGAATATGCATAGAATCACTTTCTAAGTCGATTTATGCATGTCCGTCCGTCCGTCCGTCCGTCTGTCCGTCTGTCCGTCTGTCCGTCTGTCTGTCCATGTTAAATTGTAAACAAAGTACAGGTCGCATTTATGATCCGAATTGGATGAAATTTGGCATAGGTCACTTATTCGGCCCAAGGACGAACCCTATTGAAATTGGGAAAAATCGGTTCAGATTTAGATATAGCTCCCATATATATATTTAACCGATTTATTGTAAACGGTCCCTATATATCTTTCGATTTGCACGAAATTTGGTACAGGCTAATCATTTAGGCCTATAATGATGTCTGCCAAGTTTCGTGAAAATCGGTCCAGATTTAGATATAGCTCCCATATATAGTTTCGTCCGATTTCAGGTAAATTGTGCCCCAAAGTCCCTATATATCTTTTGATTTGCACGAAATTTGGCATAACGTACTGAATTAAGCCTAGAGTGATGTCTGCCAAGTTTCGAGAAAATCGGTCCAGATTTAGATATAGCTTCCATATATAGGTTCGTCCGATTTCATGTAAATGGTGCCCCAAAGTCCCTATATATCTTTCGATTTGCACGAAATTTGGTACAACGTATTGAATTGAGTCGAGAATGATGTCTGCCAAGTTTCATGGAAATCGGTCCTGATTTAGATATATCTCCCATATATAGTGTCGTCCGATTTCATGTAAATGGTGCCCCAAAGTCCCTATATATCTTTCGATTTGCACGAAATTTGGTACAGCTTATTCATTTAGGTCTAGAATGATGTATGTAAAGTTTCGTGGAAATCGGTCCAGATTTAGATATAGCTCCCATATATAGTTTCGTCCGATGTCATGTAAATGGTACCCCAAAGTCCCTATATATCTTTCGATTTGCACGAAATTTGGCATAACGTACTTAATTGAGCCTAGAAGGATGTCTGCCAAGTTTTATGAAAATCAGTCCAGATTTCTATATAGCTCCAACTTATATATAGCTCCCACTTATAGTTTCGTCCGATTTCATGTAAATGGTGCCCCAAAGTCCCTATATATCTTTCGATTTGCACGAAATTTGGTACAGCCTAATCATTTAGGTCTAGAATGATGTATGTAAAGTTTCGTGAAAATCGGTCCAGATTAAGATATAGCTCCCATATATAGTTTCGTCCGATTTCATGTAAATGGTACCATAAAGTCCTATATATCTTTCGATTTGCACGAAATTTGGCATAACGTACTGAATTGAGCCTAGATTGATATCTGCGTTGTTTCGTGAAAATCGGTCCACATTTAGATATAGCTCCCTTTTATTAAAGATTGATTTTAAGTACTTGACGCACCAAGGAACCAATAGGAACAAAACGTTCTGAAATTAGTATAACCTATCCTATGACAAGTTTGTTTGAAATCGCTTAATATTTGGCCCGATATCAAGTAAATTGGGCCTCAAACTCCTCATGTTAGTCAGTTTGACATCAAATTTTGCACAACGTACAAAATTGAGCATAGAATTATGTAGTATCGTTTTCTAGAAGTACAGATATAGTCCAACGAATGACCTATTTATATTTGTTTGAAGTCGATTTACATACTTTATGGATAAATCTACGTAGATTCACATTTAGATAAATGTCACATGTTTTATTTCATTCAAGTTCATGCTAATAGTCCTGTTTAATATACCCATAGTGGTGAAGGGTATCATATAGTCGGCCCCGTCCGACTTTACTACTTTCCTTACTGGTTTAATCTACGCCTGTGGAAGTTCATTGAAAAAATTGAATGCTTGAAAAACAAATTTTTAAAAAATACACGCGCCTATGGAAACCTTTGAAATAATATTTTAAAAAAATCCTCCTTGGAGGTCATTTGAAAAAATATGTTTAAGAAATCAAGGCCTGTTTATGTTTCTGGTTCTTTAAAAAAAAAAACATCATCTCATTTTTTGTCCTGAAATTGATTTTGTCCTGACACTCGTTTCCCCACCCCTTCAACACTAGAAAACGGAAATAACATAACCAATACACATTTACCTGTGTGTTAGTTAGTCAGTTAAATCACTTGCAGTTTTTTTGTTGTTGTGTGTTGTTCGTCTTAATGTTCATGCCACATGCAGCAGAGTTGTTTTTTTGCGAATAGAATTAGGAGGAAAAACAAATCATGTTACGTGTAAATGCCACTCGTTTCATACAGACCTCCACATATGGATCAATGGATTACTTGATAGATAGATGGATCGATGTTTCGTTGGTTGGGTGGATAGACGGATGGATGTTTGGATGGATGGATGGCAGTGGTTTATGTTTGTGAATTTGATATCAATTTGATTGACAGTTTGCAAATTGATTTTCATGCAAATGTCAACATTTTTGACAATTTAATCCATAAAACTTGAAATGACTGTGAGTGTGTGGAAATATTGGATATGACTGTAGATTGGAATGGCATAAAAAATCTATCACAAAAAAATATTTGGAGCTTTTAGAAGCTCGAGTTTTTTTCTTTTTTTGAATGTTGATTTTCATTTCAAATTCCACTAAAGACTTTGTTAGCAGCGAAGGCATAACATGATGAAATTTTTTGTTGTTCCTGTTCCTGTTGTTGTCTCAAAAAAATAGAATTTCAATATTGGGATTTTTTTCTTGTCAAATTTATTGAATGATTGAGTGAGTAGCTGAATGACTGACTGACTGGTTGAGTGCTTGTTTCACGAAAATATTTAGATATGATAAAATGTAAATTTTTAATGGTGTTTTTTCGTTTTGCATTTGCACAGGCATAGGATTTTGGTGATTTGATTGAGTACTTTGTACGTGGGAGTTGGGGAAATATAAAAACTCCAAATTTTTCGCTTGCCGAAAGTATAGGCAACAAAATACGAATAAGAGTGAAAAACCGGGGTGTATTTTTTAAAAATATATTTTCAAAAGTCATCCAAGAAGGCTTGGATTAATTATAAATATTATCTCAAGGCCATCCAAGAAGGATTGATTTTTTTTAAAAATATTTTATTCAAGGGACTTCAATAGGCGTGGATTTTTTTTAAATATTTTTTCAAGGGTCATATACAGTCGTGGAATTTTTAAAAACATTTTTAAGAGACTGCCATTGGTGTGGATTTTTTAATGATATTTTTAAGGTACTTCCGTAGTAGTGGATTTTTTAAACATATTTTTTAGGAACTTCCACAGGCCTGAATTTTTATACCCTACACAACTATGTTGTCAGGGTATTATAGCTTTGTGCAGCCCCAAGAGTTTGTAACGCCTAGACCCACCTTTAAGTATACCGATCGTCACATCTCGACTAGCTGAGTCGATCAAGACATGTGTGTCCGTCCGTACGTCTGTCCATTATAATTTGTAAACACGATACAGGCACAGTTATGTGCCAATCTTCACGAAATTTTGCATGAAAGATGAGTTCTGGCCAATGAAGACCCCTATTGTTTTTGGTAAAGATCGGTTAATATTTAGGGGATGAACTGGACCAAATACTAAATTTTTGTCGGTTTTTCTGGTCGCTCCAGAGGCCGCACTTATGGCCCGAACATCGTGAAATTTTACAGGGAGTAGGGGATCAGGCCAACGAATCAGCATGCCTGTTTTGATAAAGATCGGCCAATATTTAGCGGGTCAAATGGACCCTGACTTTTGTGTGAAAAATTACAAAATTTGTATTCTATGGCGTATATATTATCTCCCGAAGGACATAGACCCATGAAGTTGGTAGTATATTCAAGAGGAGTGGTTGACCTTTAAATTGATACCAATTATATTGTCGTATGTACTTAGGTGTGGAAGTTACACTTAAATATTTAGAGCTGCTTAGGTATTCATATATTATTTTGTAATCCATTACCACACTAGAGAGCGGAAATAAAGCCCTGATCGCTTTGAAAGTTTCCATGAGCGACTAGGTATGGTCAAGGATAACGCCTATAATTTTTAGCGATGATCAGATAAATATATTGGGATAAAGTGGACCGCAAACTTAATTTTTTTGTTTTTTTCCAGTTCATCTGTAAGCCACAATTGAAAGCCGAACATCACCACACAACCCACGGTGAATAGAATCTGGACAAGTAATTAGTAGGGCTGCACCGAATATATGTAATATTTGTTGACCTCTTATCGGTCAAGAATGTGCAAATATCGCGAAATATTGCCAAGCTCAGAATATAAAGTTAGATTTTCGTGGAAGTTATGTAGGGTATCATATGGTCGGCCCCGTCCGACTATACTGCTCCGCTCACTGGTTTAAACATATTTCATTAAGGGGCGTCCATAGGCGTGGATTATTTAAACATATTTTTTAAGGGGCTTTCATAGGCGTGGATTTTTAAAAATATTTTTTTTAAGGGGCTTTCATAGGCGTGGATTTTTAAAAATATTTTTTCAGGGGACTTCCCAAGGAGGAGAATTTTTAAAAAATATTTGTCAAGGGACGTGGTTTTTTTTTAAATATTTGTCAAGGGGCGTGGATTATTTAAAAATATTTTTCAAGGGGCGTGGATTTTTTTAAAATATTTGTCAAGAGGCGTGGATTTTTTTTTGTAAAATATTTGTCAAGGAGCGTGTTTTTTTAAATATATTTGTCAAGGAGCTTGGATTTTTTAAAAATATTTGTCAAGGGGCGTGGATTTTTAAAAATATTTTTCAAGGGGCGTGGATTTTTTTAAATATTTGTCAAGGGGCGCGGATTTTTTTTTAAATATTTGTCAAGGGGCGTGGATTTTTTAAAAAAAAAAAAAAAATTCAAGGTGCGTGGATTTTTTCTAAATATATGTCAAGGGCCGTGGATTTTTTTTTTAATTTTTGTCAAGATTTTTTATGGGTTTTTGAAAACATTTTTTTTTAAGGTGCTTTTATAGGCATGGATTTATTAAAACATATTTTGTCAAGGTCTATTATAGGCGTGGATTTATGAACATACTGAATTGAACCTGGAGTGAAGTCCGCCAAGTTTCGTGAATATCGGTCCAGATTTAGATATAGCTCCCATATTTTCGCCCGATTTAATGTAAAAGGTGCACCAAAGTTCCTATATATCGTTTAATTTGTACGAAATTTGGCATAACGTAGTGAATTAAGCCAAGAGTAATGTCTACCAAGTTTCGTGAAAATCGGTCCAGATTTAACTCCCATATATAGATTTGTCCGATTTAATGTAAATGGTGCACCAAAGTTCCTTTATATGTTTCGATTTGCACGAAATTTGACACAGCATACTGAATTGAGCCTAGAGTGGTGTCCGCAAAGTTTCGTGAAAATTGGTCCAGTTTTAGATATAGCTCCCATATATATTTTCGTCCGATTTAACGTAAATGGTGTACCAAAGTCCCTATATATCTTTCGATTTGCAAGAAATTGGTTCAGATTTAGATATAGCTCCCATATATAGTTTCGCTCGATATTAGGTAAATGGTGCACAAAAGTCCCTGAAAATCATTCGAATTGCACGAATTTTGGCATAGTGTAGTGAATTAAGTCTAGAATGATGTGTGCTAAGTTTCATGAAAATTGGTTCGGATTTAGATATATATCTCCCATATATATTTTCGTCCTATTTAAGGTAATTGGTGCACCAAAGTCCCTTTATATCTCTCGATATGCACGGATTTTGGTATAGCGTACTGAACTAAGTCTAGAATGATGTGTACACCACCTATATATATATATATATTTTTTTTTTTCGTCCGATATTAAGTTAATGTTGCACTAAAGATCCATAGCTAGGCCGATTGACACATCGTACTGAAGTTAATGCAAATTAATCTCTGGCAAGTTCCTTGAAATCGGTTCAGATAAAGATATAGATAAGCTTTCATATATAATTTCGACTTATTCATGTTAATTGTACACCAAATAATCAATTGGTGTCTGATTGAGATTACATTTTAAACAGTGCAGCATACCAAATAGCGTGTGTCATGTTTGCTTTAAATCGATTTACAAAATTTAGCATAGGTTGCAGAAAGATATGCGTAAGGATAAATTTTAGTCGGTTCACATATTGATGAGGATCACATATTTAAGCTCGTTCAATTTCATGTCAAAGTTCCTTCAAAAAGGCCACGTCTTTTAGGATACATATGTTGAATATACCCAAAGTGGTGAAGGGTATCATATAGTCGGCCCAGTCCTACTTTACTACTTTCCTTATTGGTTTAAAAATATTTTTTTAAGGGACTTCCATAAATATATTTTTTTCAAGGGACCATAAATAGGCGTGGATGTTTTTAAATTTTTTTCAAGAGACTTGGATTGGATAGGCTTGGATTTTTTAAACATATTTTTGCAATGGTCCATCAACAGGCGTGGATTTTTTCAAACATATTTTTTCAAGGGTCCATCAACAGGCGTGGATTTTTTTAAACACATTTTTTCAAGGGTCCATAAACAGGCGTGGATTTTTTTAATATTTTTCAAGAACTATTACAGGCCTGGATTTATTAAAAAAAATATTTTTTCAAGGACTATTACAGGAGTGGATTTATAAAAAAAAATTTTTCACATAAAATATTACAGTGGTGTATTTATAAAACCAGTGAGCGGAGCAGTATAGTCGGACGGGGCCGACCATATAATACCCTACACAACTTCCACGAAAATCTAACTTTGCGTTATTTGCACCCTCTTGAAACCTGAGTAAAGGTCAACAAATATTACTAATATTACGTAGACGAGGGCGGTACTTTGTGATGTTGGGCCTTCAATTGTGGCCTATAGATAGACTCAAAAAAAAAAAAAAAAAAAACACACACACACACACACACACACAAAATGTTAAGTTTTCGGTCCACTTCATCCAAAAATTATTATCTGATCATCACCGAAAGTTATTGGCGTTGTCCTTGACCATAACTGGAATCTCATGGACATTTTCAAAGCGATCAGCGCTACATTTCCGCCCTCTAGTATGGCTTTGGGTTACTAAATAATGTCTGAATTCGTAAGCACCTGTAAATATTTAAGTGTAGCTCCCACATCTGAGTACATACGACCATATATTTGGTATCAATTTAAAGGTCAACCACCTAGACCTAAAAAGTTGATAGAGTGTTCAAGAGGCACTCCATCAACTTTTTAAGTCTAGGTACTTCAGGGGCAAATTAATACGCCGTAGAATACAAATTTTGTCATTTTTCACACAAAAGTCAGGGTCCATTTGACCCGCTAAATATTGACCGATCTTTATCAAAACTGGCATGCTTATTCTTTGGCCCGATCCCCTTCTCCATGCAAAAATTCGCGGTGTTTGGGCCATAATTGCGGCCTCTGGAGTGACCAGAAAATCGGACAAAAATAAAGTTTTTGGTCCATTTCATCCCCTAAATATTAACCTATCTTTTCCAAAAACAATAGGGGTCTTCATTGGCCAGAACCCATTCTACATGCAAAATTTCGTGAAGATTGGTCCATAACTGTGGCCTGTATCGTGTTTACAAATTATAATGGACAGACGGACGGACGGACGGACACACATGTCTAGATCAACTCAGCTAGTCGAGATATGACGATCGGTATACTTAAAGGTGGGTCTAGGACCAATATTTCGCGGCGTTACAAACTTTTGGGGCTGCACAAAGCTATAATACCCTGACAACATAGTTGTGTAGGGTATAAAAATATTTTTTTTTCAAGGGTTATTACAGGCTTGGATTTTTAAAAGAAGTTTTCTAAAGAACATCCAAGGCAACATTTTTGTAAATAATATTTTCAGTTTTCATCACATTAAAATCAATTATAAAATTTCACATTCTTAATATAGACAAAAGAGACCTTCAAAGTCACGCATCATATTGTTCAAGCCCACTGACAACTCCATTTTTATATCTTTTTAATTCCAGCGTATAACAAAAACTGACACATCAAGTCCAGAGAAAAAATAAACTCTGATTTTAAACATGACACTTACTGACAGCAGATAGAGAGATAGAGAGGTAGTAGCAGTCATATTATATGTAGAATCCAACAGACACAGCAAGCGGTCATACGTACTTAAGCTTTTATGCTGTCAATAAACTATCAGCTTATGACATTATTTATATGTCAGTCACTTTAGAACGGACACATATTCTCGTTGTCCGTCTGTCTCTGGCCTCTACAAATGCACAGCACACCATTATTAAAATCTGTCATTTTATGTGAGGGCTTTTAATTTTCAACATCACAATAAAATGACTTAATGAGACACTCTCCTACCGACGCTATCGCATAAAGTGGCACTTTATGTGAACAGGTCTCAGTCGCAAGTGAAATAAAACGAAGTCAGGTTATTTGTTGATTAAGCAGTAGGTGGCCACAGAGGAGAGCTTTTCAATGGTAGTTTTTTAGACAATCGTATAAGATGTTGAAATGATTTTCATTAAGATGTAATTTTTATGTGATTGGATGTTATAAAAAAGAGATTGATAATAAAACGTAAACAATCAAGAGTGAATAGCCTTAATGAAAAATACAACAGGTCGTATAAGGAGCTCTAGAATTAATACACCCAAAAAGTTATGCCCCGGGTGAGGCTCGAACTCACGACCTTAAGATTATGAGACTTACGCGCTGCCTACTGCGCCACCGAGGCTATGTCAATATGGTAAATAATCAGGATTACAGCTGTGTGCCAATGTAAGATGAATAGAACGTTTAGCAAAATATATGTGAATGTGTGTGCATAATGTATTACGAAAGAAATTTTGTGGCACATCTAATCAATCTTTGTCTATACAGTGGGTGCAGAGCTCAAAAGACTAGAGAACTGCGGCAATTATAACCCTTTGTGGCCCAATGTTGCCCACAGGCAACAAAATTTTTTAGAGCTTATATTTTATATGCAGCTAGTAGATATGTATTATTAGGATTTCATATGTGAATTCAAAAATTTGGTAAAGTTATGATATAGTAAAGTTTTCAATATAGAGAAGAGGGTAAATTTGTGTACAGTACTAATTTGTGTATACAGTCCAAATTATTTAAATCGCTTCGTATTCAAATTGTACAAATTCTACCCTCAGAATTATTTTTGATTCTTGTAAAATTGAATACAGAGAATAATTTAAAATGATTTTTCTGACGATTTTGCATTTGGTTTTCTTGATATTGGACTTTATTTTTTCCGAAAGAATGTACTGTATCTCCCGAATGCAAGGATATATCGATGTCAAATTTTGCAAGGATATATCGATGTCAAATTTTGTGCCTATCCTATTTAGGATAGTTGCATTAAATCTGTAAACAGAAATTTGTCCTAAGATTGCGGGAAAAAATTCGGGGCTCAAAGGGTTAAAGATATGTTGTCGAATTTCGTTATGCGATTGTACTGAAAAATCTATAAATCAAAAATTTTTGAAACATGAATTTTGATTATGTTTTGGTTATTTTTCACCAAAAGCATGTAGATCCACAATAAAAATAATAAAAATCCAGAATGACAAATTCGAGGTAAATCACGTCCCTAAATTATGGCATGACGATTTTTGGCTGGTGACCTTTGTTATTTTTGTGATAACATCTGCCTTCTGCCAAATTTTATGATCCGTACAATATATCACAAAACTATTTTTAAAATCCAAATATTTTACAGAAATTTCGCTTATAATATTTCAGATAGAGCTTTTAGAAACATCGTAGGTTCGATTTTAATAGCCGGATTTATTAACATGTTATTTTTAAAACATTTTGAACAGGATTTGCAGATAATAAAAACATTTTTTGTACCAATATTACTAAACCGATTAAATTTATTTGCATACATCGACGCCTCCGAAGAATAGTATGCTAAGTCTGAAAAGTGAGATTTTCAGTAGAAACTTTCAAAGTATGGAAGTTTTTTGAATCTTTCGTGCCATGCTTAGTACATTTTTGCTTATAACATTGGTTTGGATTGGACGATTATTACCAACATTTTAGAGAATTTAAATTAAGGACCGTAGTATCTAAGAACGTAAAGAACTTTAAAACATGCTAAGTCGTCTTAGCATACTATGGTTCGGAGGCGTCGACATATGCCAGTCGAACTATACAATATCAATACCACGTTGCCTTTGAAAATGGTTGAATATTAGTTCCGTTCCAGAACCTGCAATAATATACAAATTGTACAAGTATTACAACCTTTTACTAGAAAAACGTTCCTGAACCCACAATTTTAGTAAAAATTTAATAAAAACACAAAATCAAATGATTTTCTCTTTATAAACTTTTTACTAGAGAAATTTTGAGCGGGTAAAATGGTAAAAAGGTGTGCCAACTTCTGATTGCGTCGATTTTTAAGTATTGTTGCGTCGATTTTGAAGTATTGTCATCTAATTTTGAAATATTTACCGGATTTCCGTCCACTAACTTTTCGAATTATTTGGCACTCTGAGAGTGATTTTTGCATTTTTTCAACAAAATTGCGTGTAACTTAATGTTTTGGATTGCCATTATATAGCACATCTATATACAAATTATTAATATTGACCCAAGTTTCAGGGTAGCCTACATATAACGATACCCCCAATAATCGGTATTTTGGCAACTTTGAAAACGTTTTCAACAAAATAAGCCATAACTTGGTATTCTATACTCTCATTGGGTGCCAAGTCTCACTATTAACCAGTAATGAAAGTAGTGAAGTCGGACGGGGCCGACTATAAGATACTCTTCACCACTTTGGGTATATTCAACAGATGGAATCCTAACAGACGTCGCATTTTTGAAGGACCATTAACATGAAATTAGACATGTCATTCTGCAACCTATACTAAATTTTGGCCAGATATAGAGTTGCTTCTAACAATGGGACAAAATTATGCAAATCAATTTAAATCAAAATATCGAAATCTAAACCGATTTAATCGATGTTGTTAGGTTACACTTATTTCAGTATGTTCTGTGCATTCATCCACATTTTGAGTTCTTCATTTACTTATAAATCCAAATTTCGTGCAAATCGAATGATATATAGGGATTTTGGTGCACCATTTACATAAAATCGGACGATAATATATATCGGAGCTATATCTAAATCTGAACCGATTTTTACGAAACTTAACACACATCTTTCTTGACTTAATTCAGTACGCTATGCCAAATTTCGTGCAAATCAAAGGATATATAGGGACTTTGGTGCGCCATTTATCTAAAATCAGACGAAAATATATATAGGAGCTATATTTAAATCTGAACCGATGTTTACGAAACTTAACACACATCTTTCTTGACTTAAATCAGTACGCTATGCCAAAATTCGTGGAAATCAAAATATTTCCAGGGACTTTTAATGAGCTATTTACCTAAAATCGGGCGAAACTATATATGGAAGCTACATCTAAATCTGGACCGATTTTCAGGAAACTTAACACACATCATTATAGGTCTAATTTATTACGCTGTACCAAATTTCGTGCAAATCGAAAGATATATAGGGACTTTGGTGGACCATTTACATTATATCGGACGAAAATATATGTGGGGGCTATATCTAAATCTGAACCGATTTTCTCGAAACTTTGCACACATCATTCTATACTTAATTCAATACGCTATGCCAAAATTCGTGCAAATCAAAAGATTTCGAGGGACTTTTAATGGACTATTTACTTAAAATCGGGCGAAACTATATATGGGAGCTATATCTAAATCGGAACCGATTTTCATGAAACTTGGCACACATTGTTATAGACGCGATTCAGTACGCTATGCCAAATTTCGTGCAAATCGAAGGATATATAAGGGCTTTTGTGCACTATTTACC